>NC_069501.1:946633209-946827289 GCF_027579735.1 Bombina bombina
AGCCTTCTTGGATTGTCAGGGGTAATAACCGGCCTGTACTGTAACATGCTCGTTAGTGTCCTGTTTATAATATGCTGCTGTCTTGTAATGCATTTTCCATGATGTCTGGGCCCTCCCACATCCCAGGTGAAAGAAAAATGCAGTAGTTAATCAGGTAGCTGCCGAAAGGGAATACGCTGTAGCGCTGTCTGTCAGTCAAATCATAGTTTCGGCACCTGAAAGGTTATCTGTGATTGGGATTATGAGAAACTCTTTTATATGGAGTTAAAGGGGTTAATGTTTTGACTAAATTGCAGTAAATTGAAATTTCTGGAATATAAAGATGAATCGTTGCACGAAACAGCCTGTATGCAGAATACTTTTTTTTCACCACTCTGTTAAATATATTAATGGAAACTAATTAGTTATTCTACAGGGAGTCTAGATTATCATGGGAAAGGTGATGTGCGTAAGAAATGATTAAAACCTCTGATTTACCAAATAGTAGATCCCTGGTATATGTTACAATATTGTTTTTATTTTCTGCAACATTATTATTAACATATTTTATAAGTCCTAATTGAGGTGAGATTTAATTTAAGAAATCCTTAGATGTAAAATAAGCAAGAGTATATGAGAAATATTGCTTTACATCATTTATGATATAATTTAGTTTTAATCTAGGAGGTGGATTTAAAAGATGGTAGGATTGTATAGCATTCAAATGAAACAATGTAAAGGGTGCATTCTCTAGTGAGGTTGAAATACATCTTTTGTAGCCTAGGTATGCTGCAGATTGAACCAGATACACATTACACAGTGATTGCTTGGAGCAGATAGTCTGGATTGTCCGCTATCATACCAGGGTTTTTCAATTATTTGGCAGCACATTGTGTCATGTTTTGCAAATAAAGATTTAAAGGGACACTAAACCCAACATTTTTTCTTTAATGATTCAGAGAGAGCATGCAATTTTAAGCAACTTTCTAATTTACTCCTATTATCAAATTTTCTTTGTTCTTTTGTTATCTTTATTTAAAAAAACAGGAATGTCATTTTTCGTTCAGAACTTGGGTTATGCTTTCTTATTGGTGGCTAAAGGTAGCCACCAATAAGCAAGCGCTATCCAGGGTGCTGAACCTAAAATGGACCGGCTCCTAAACTTTACATTTCTGCTTTTTAAATAAAGATCGAACGCAGAAAAATTGATAATAAGAGTAAATTAGAAAGTTGCTTAAAATTGCATGCTCTATCTGAATCATGAAATAAAAAAACGTGGGTTCAGTGTCCATTTAAGTGACAGTCTTAAAACATTATTATGTTGTATGTTTATATGGATTTATGAGTTAGCAGTCTTTCTTTATTAATGTTGCTTCTGGGTAAATAAGCTTAACAAAAATATGCCACAATATTTTTGTTAAGCTTATTTACCCAGAAGCAACCCTTTTTTCTTTTTTTTTTTTTTTTGTAGTGCGTTTGATTAACTGGAAAATAAAGCATTTTTAAATGTTTTATAATATATTGGAACAGTTGAAAATTGCATTGCAAATTAGCTGCAGAGAAAATAAATAAATAAATGTTTAAGTTTTCAAAATGTCTGTTGAATAAATTTATTTCCTTTGCTCTTGGTCTAATATAACATAAATATAAGTTAAAAATGTAGGAATAAAAAGGCACATTGCTCACATGAACGGCTTGCATTCAGGAGTCACTGCTTTGCAGATTAGGAAATGCTAGGGGGCACGGTTAAAAAAGTACCTGAGAGCCAGTCATCAATCAATGCACTGCCGCTGTGCTGCCCTGTATTTGACTGTTCTCTTGAAACAGCTCTTTATTCTTGCTGTACTGTGTTAAGGAAAATTTGCACAGTGCAGCCAGAGCACAGCGCTGTTTGAAGAGAACAGCCTGATGTGAAACAGCGCTGCATAGCTAAAGCACTAAGAGGTCCTGCATGTATCCTGGTCTTTCTGCATATAAAATATACAAGAAAAACTGGTTGATAAAAGAAAATGTTTGAATCTTTAAAGGGATAGGAAATTCAAAATTAAACTTAAATGATTCAAAAGTATGTCATTTTAAGACACTTTTTAAGTTCACTTTATTTTCAAATTTAATTCTCTTGGTATCATTTGAAAAATATGTACATATCCTACACTTTCTCACTAGATATGTTTAGCTGGCCACCAGTAGTGCATTGCTTTTCCTTCAGCAAAGGATAGAGAATTAACATTTTCTAAATTAGAAGTATATTGGAAAGTTATTTAAAATGATGTGCTCTATCTGAATCATAACATAATTTTTTGGGGTTTCATGCCCTTCTAAAGGGCTTTAAAAGTGTAAAAGAAAAATGCGTTAATGTGTCAGCTCATTTTATTATAGCACTATTGCTTGCATATAACTGTCTATTAGCCCATTTGCCGAGGTATTTAGCCAGATCTAAACCTCTGGAAGGCCACATTACGGTCACTAGGCATGAGGCTAGACATGCCTAATGTGTACTCTTTTATACACACGCTTGTATTATATTTTATAATTTAAACAAGAAAACAAAGACTATTTTTGATTAAAGGGCCATAATACCCAAATGTTTAAACGCTTGAAAGTGATGCAGTATAGCTGTAAAAAGCTGACTAGAAAATATCTCCTGAACATCTCTATGTAAAAAAGAAAGATATTTTACCTCAAAAGTTTCTCAGTAGCCACCTCCCACTGTAAAGGATTTCTAAGCAGCATATTAGTATGTCTGTCCTGGGACAGCTTAGGGGATGAGTCTCGTGCACTCTCATATTATTTCCCTATTCAGCTTACTATCAAATCTCATGAGATCACAGTAAAAGAGTTCATGACCTCAGCACTGCTGATGCTGATTGGCTGCTGTTCATCTTCTTCATTTTTTTTTATTTTTTTACCTGCAGCTGGGACAGCAGCTGAGTATAACTTTTTACAAAGAACTTACTCTGCTGAGCTGAGGAGATTGTGAGGTAAAATATCTCCTTTTTTACATAGAGATGCTCAGGTGATATTTTCCTGTCAGTTTTTACAGTTATACTGCATTCGTTTCAAGTGATTTAGCATATGAGGTTATTATGTCCCTTTAATTATATGAGATAAAGTAGTTCAAATGATCAGGACAAAATGGAGCAGTGTATGTGGCCAGTTTAGTGGGACTTGTTATTTTGTGCATACATAAAAATACATAAGCTGATAGAATCTGACTCCAAGAGTGCTCATTTTCCAATTCTTATAACAAAATTCACATGTACTGCAGAAGGCAAAATGAACCAGTTTCCCGTGGCTTGCCAGATCTATTTCCAGTTTAGGCTCTGAATGTTAAAGGGACATAATACTCATATGCTAAATCACTTGAAAAGTGATGCAGTATAGCTTGTAAAAAGCTGACAGGAAAATATCACCTGAGCATTTCTATGTAAAAAGGAAATTATTTTACCTCACAATTTCCTCAGCTCACCAGAGTAAGTCCTGTGTAAAAAGTTATACTTCAGCTGCTATCCAGCTGCAGGTAAAAATAAATGAACAAATGAACTGCAGCCAATCAGCATCAACAGTGCTGAGGTCATGAACTCTTTTACTGTGATCTCATGAGACTCAGATATTGTTTCAAGCGTTTTGTGTAGACTTCTAAGCTCAGTGCTGGGCGTTTGCTGATGACGCAAGTCCCAGCGTTTCCAGCGTGCTAGAAAAGCTGGGACTTTTCAGAGCGAGCTCAGACGCTTGTAAACATGGCAGCCTCCACAAGCAACGTGTGTGTGTGTATGTATGTATGTATGTATTTATATATATATGTATACTGTATATGTATGTATGTGTTGTATATATATATATATATATATATAGATATATATATATATATATATATATATATATACACACACACACGTGTTGCTCGTGAAGGCTGCCATGTTTACAATAATATATAAATGTTGTAATAAATAATTTTATTTCACAAGTGAGGGAGCTTATAATAAACGTTCAAGATGCGCAAATGGATCTGCTGCACAATAATGGAGTACATATATATAATTGATATGTGAGACGTTTCTATTTGCATGCAATATTTCTAATACTTAAAAGGTATTAGAAATATTGCATGTAAATAGAAGCGTCTCACATATGAATTATATTTGAGTACTCAATTATTGTGCAGCAGATCCCTTTGTGCATGCAAATATTTTTTTCTAAGCTCCCTCACTTGTGACTTCTCCTAGCGCCACGTCATCCATCGCTGGAGCAGAAGTGCTCGGGCGCTGGCTCTGAGCGCTTGCCGAACACGGCCTTTGTAAATTTCCTTAATAGGAAATAACATTAGTGTGCACGAGGCTCGCTCCCTGCTTGTCCCGGGACAGACATACGGATTTGCTGCTTAAAGTCCTTTTCAATGGGGTGTGAATACTTGAGACATTTTGAGGTTAAATATCTTTCTTTTTTACATAGGGATATTCAGGTGATATTTTCTAGTCTGCTTTTTACAGCTATGCTGCATCACTTTCATGTGTTTCAACATTTGGGTATTATGGCCCTTTAAGAGACAGCCACAGGCAAGTGTGTTTTAAGTAACGTGTCCAAAAAGTCAACAATTAAGTAAAATGATATGTACTGTAGCTCTTTTGTTACTGGAATTTGTTACTAGTGTGTCATATAGAAAACGTTTTGGTTAGCATAATTATATTTTTATTTAATATTGAGACTGATTAAAAATTAAATAAATGCCTCAGCTATTGGTCTGAGGTGTTTTTTTTCTTTTTTAAAGGTATTGTTTTGGAGATGCTGCATAATTGAAGAATAATTGGTTGAGATAAAACTTGCATAGTTGTGGTTGAAATAATTGTTTTGTAAAGCACTTTTCACCTCACTTTGGCTTAAAATGCCACAGACCCAGACTAAACTGATTAAAGCCTATGATTAACAGTTTTTTTCACCCAATGAGACGTGAAACCCAAATTTTTCTTTCTAAATTCAGACGGAGCATAAAGTAATGGAAAATAAAATAAAAAAGTTTCCAGTTAATTTAATTATCACATTTGCATGGTTCTCATGGAATTCTTTGTTAAAGAGAATCCTAGGTAGGTAGCATGTTCACGGCTGGGGCACTACATGGCAGGAAGAAGCGCTGCCATTTATTGTTCTTGCAAATGTTTAACATTCTTGCAAAACTTCTGCCAATTAGTGCTGCAGACACATGGACACTCTTGAGCCTACCTACCGGCTTTTCAAAAAAGGATACCTAGAGAGAGAATATTTTTTTATTTTCATGATGTTACTGGTTCCCAGAGTATTAAAGGTTCCTGTATGAAGTCAGCATTTTCTTGCTTTTGATTGGTCAGCCTTACCATGTACCTTTTTTGTATACTCATAACAATATCTGAGAAAATTAAAGCATTTCATATTTTTCTATCTGGGCTGTGTCTTGATTCTATCACAGTAATGGATGCAAAGAATGAGCAATTGGGTTACCTCCATTATGACTTTTTTTTTTTTTCTCCCTAGACTCAGGTCTGTGTTCTGAACATTGTTTTAATTTTGGTTGTTGAAAAAAGTCTGAAGGGTGATTGCTAGAGACACCTTGATGGTCAGGTTCTAGTCTGTTTATAATTCCTCTGATCCATGTTATCATATGATATTTATTTAAACGTGTCCTGTTGAGTTTCAAGTGCAGATTAGCTGTTAAGATTCCAGTTTCATATTTTCTCTACA
The DNA here is from genome assembly GCF_027579735.1 of Bombina bombina. Classification (NCBI taxonomy): domain Eukaryota; kingdom Metazoa; phylum Chordata; class Amphibia; order Anura; family Bombinatoridae; genus Bombina; species Bombina bombina. The sequence continues at coordinate 946,638,901 of NC_069501.1, forward strand.
GAAATACATCAGGAAGCACAAAACCCATAGAAGAGAGTAAAAACATAAAAGGTACCTTGCTGCCATGCAAACTATAGAGTACTCGCATATTCCCCTTCTCCATTTTGTTCGTTCTTCACTGTATACACATGCTTTAAAATCCAAAGTGGAAAAGACAAAATCATATATACTAAACACTGTATGCACAAATGCTCTTTTTTATGATATTCACATATATTATAGTATCATATTATGTATTTAAAGGAACACTGGACCCAATTTTTTTCTTCCGTGATTCAGATAGAGCATGCAACTTTCTAATTTACTCCTATTATCAATTTTCTTCTTTCTCTTTATTTGAAAAACTAGCATGTAAGTTAAGATGCCGGACCATTTTGGTGACAACCTAGGTTGTTCTTGCTGATTGGTGGATACATTCTCCCACCAATAAACAAGTGCTGTCCAGGGTACTGAACAAAAAATGGCTGGCTCCTTTAGCTTAGATGCCTTCTTTTTCAAATAAAGAAAGCAAGAGAACAAAGAAATTGATAATAGGAGTAAATTAGAAAGTTGCTTAAAACTGCATGTTCTATCTGAATCACGAAAGAAAAAATTTGGGTTCAGTGTCCCATTAAGCATCTTCCATTTTTTGAAGCAACAAATAAAGGTATTGTTCAAAATACTTACATGTTGCACATACGTAATAATGAAAGGAAAATGATTAATGGGACATATGAAACACACTTTTTTTTTCCTTTCATGATTTAGAAAGAGCATCGCAATTTTAAACAACTTTCTAATTTACTTCTATTATCTAATTTGTTTTATTCTCTTGATATCTTTGCTGAAAAGCATATCTAGATAGGCTCAGTAGCTGCTGATTGGTTCCTGCACATAGAAGCCTGGGGTGATTGACTCACCCATGTGCATTACTTTTTCATCAACTAAGAATATCTAAAAAAATAAAGCAAAATAAATAATAGAAGTAAATTGTAATGTTGTTTAAATTTGTATTCTCAATCTAAATAATGAAAGAAAATGTTAGGGTTTAGTGTCCCTTTTAATATTCACTTAATAACATATTAACATACAAATAAATCATGATGATTAAAATGCTATATGTAAACATGTTTTAGTGATATATCTACCTTTGAGGTCCCAACACCACAATGCTTTCTGTAAGAACTATGTTAATTTATAATACAGTATTGCAAAAGCCAATTTCATCATTGGGGAGAGAATTACCCAGCCCCCACACAAAACCCCCCAAAACAAACAGCTAAACAGTGTACCATGGGCTTTTTCCATTTAATTAGAGGATGCTGTGGATTTCAGAACCTTGAACTGCGTAAACATGCTAAAACCTATAAGAAATTGGCTTTTAGCAGGAGTATCGCAGACCGCTATAGAAACAAAAATACTTAACCGATGCAAGAGGAAAATGTGGCCACTAATTATTTCTGTACATGGTTCTCAGAAGAAGTTAAGATTATCTCAAGTGTATTGGTAGATGAAGGCCTCCATCCTTAGAAAACAGGTCTTTTAGGAGAATCATGGTGGCAAGCTGTGCTGGCTTTGTAATGGGACCTGGTAGAACTGCAGGACTCAGACAGCATTTGATGGCACACAGGGAGAGCATATTCTGGCTAATAGTGTTTTGTTGCTTTATATGGGGTCAATCATCTGGATATCAGCACGCTCTTCTGTGAAACTTGGTGGCAAGTGATCACTACTTATTTAGTCATCTAGAAAGGAGATAATTCCTAGCCATTATCCCATCTAAGTTTTGTGGAGTTATAGAGCGAATGTTTGGGGGTTGAGAGGGTGTAGGATTTGTTTTAATTTAAAAAGACATCAGCAGACCTAGATCAGTGTTCTTTGTCAAGGGATAGGTAAGGAAAACAAGTCATTGGCAGCTTTAGGAATCCTACAGGCTTTTTTGGGGGGCAGAGAGTCATCTCTAAGGCATAACAGCAGTTTTGTCTTGTAAATTCTTTAAAACACTCCATTTGCTATCCCCGATTATTTTTTGAGAAGACAAATAATGGTACTCATGGAAACTTCATCACACATCATTTGGAAAGGTGTTTTCCAGAATACCTTGTAGACGTAAAGTTAGACAAGTAATTGCACTTCTAAACTGAACAAGGGATCTCCTTCATCAAGGTCTAGTTCATAACCCTTGTCCAGAAAAGCTGACTCTAAAGGCTGTTAATAGCGCACATAACAGAAAAACCCATATGCTACTATTATTTTGCGCTGCTAATACCATGAATATCAGGACTCAACAAAATTGTTCAAAATCTACGAGTCACCAAAAAGTTTGGAGCTAAAAACAAAGTTTAAATGCATTTTGTCTAAGGGGGAAAAGGGATCTAATGGAACTACAATTGACTCACCCTTTTTTTCTCCAAAGAGACAAGTGACCCCTCATTGGAATCCAGCTAGACAGCAAAGAGAGAGGGTGCAATTTTACAAAATAATATTTGTTTTGTTCTATTTTTTGATAACTGATATCCTAACTGCTTTGGGAAGTATGCAAAATGTGCATCTGTTAAACACGTTCTTGTAATATTTAGCAAACAGCAACCCCTAGGTGCATGTTTTAACTATGCACATTATGAAAAATAACACATCATTTATGTTTGTGTTTGTAAAATGGCAGGTCCATATTTTAATATTTCTGTAGTACTTGGGTTCTTAAAAGAATAACAATAACATATTTGTGTGAATAACTCGCTGAAAAAACTCTGAATTTAGTTTAATTGGGGTGTACACATGGGTGTTTAAATGATTTAAGTTTACATGGGTAAAATATTTTGCACCCACAGGACTTCCAGGTCAGAAAAGAGGCCAGTGCTGCATTCTTAAGCCACATAACAAAATGCATTGTTTAGTTCTATTTCGGCACACATTCTGTTGTGTTTGATTTTTTTTAATGTTTTATAATGCAGCATAGAAACTTTTATATTTTATTGACATATTTTACCATTTAAGATGATGAATAACAAATGCTTCAGCAAAATGTGAGACCTGTTCTTTAGCTGTTAGAGTATCACAACATACACATTCTCTACTATAGCAGCAGTTTAAAACGGCTATTTATATTCTGGGCACATGCTGTTTTAAGGCAACCTTGCCAGCAGAAGTCCATTGTGACATTTTAATTGCTCAGCAGGGATGGTATTTATGTTCCTGTATTATCTTGTTGAAGAGTTTTATAAATAGCAAGTGTTTCTGGATGTGTTGTCATGGCGAAGACCAAAACCAGCGCATCACTTAGGGGTAGATTTATCAAGCTGAGGCGGACAGGGGCGCATATATGCGCCCCTGTCCGCAGCAGCTTGCCTCTGGTGGGGCAAATTTCCCCGGAGGAATTTACCATTTCACACAAGCGCTATTTTGCACTCGCGTGCAAATCCCGCACTCTGCCCACGCACAGCCAAACATGCGTGGGCAGGAGCTATCAATCTCCCCGGTTGGACTATACAGCGGAGATTGGATTTCACCACCTTAGAGGTGGCGAAAGGTTAGAAAAACAGCAGTCTGATGACCGCCGCTTGTTAAATACGGCAAGCAGGTTCTCTTGTGGGAACCTGCACCCGTAGGGGCTCAAAGACTGGCGAAAGCCTTTGATAAATCGACCCCTTAGTGTTGTTTAGTTGTGTACCTATTTAATTGCTTCAGTTATCTGTTTTATATTGTTTACTGGGGTGTTTTTGTTTTTAATTAACCACAAAAACATAACTTTTCAGTATTAAAGGGACATAAAACCCAAGTTTTCTCTCTCGTGATTCTAGTAGGCTCATATGCTAATTTCTTAGCCCTTGAAGGCCACCTCTAATTTGAATGCATTTGACATTTTTTCACAGCTAGAGGGTGTTAGTGCATGTTTTTTCATATAGATAACATTGTGCACATGCACGTGAAGTTTATTTAAAGGGACAGTCAACACCCGACACAACCGATTCCATTTGTTTGTAACGCAAACGAAGATCCGCTAATGTAGTCGAAATAATGGCCACCAAACTCCCCCCACTGTTACGTACTAACCTTCTCTTTCAATCCATCCTCCAATGAGAATGGAATCCTCGGTCAGAATCTTCAAACTCGTTCACGGCGTTTCGCGCATGTGTGATTCAATAGGAACGAAAAAAGCGGAACTTTATGCTCCCTAATAGTCTCCGACGTATTATATTTTTAACAGTACCGTATTACTTAACACTTATTTAATTAATTGGATGTGTCAAGTCCGATTGCTGTGTACGATCTGACTGATTTACAAATGTGCATGCACAATGACATATCGTGCGCGTCATCAATCCCTTCATAGATGAGCGTGATTTGGAAATGAGATGGGGAAGGAGGGGGAGGAGTCTGGCGACCATATTTTGAGTAGAGTGACGTATGTATTTGGAAGGATTCCTAGGACAAGGATAGAGGTAATAGAGAAGGGAGCCGGTGTAGGCGGATCTTCGTTTGCGTTACAAACATATAGAATCCAGTTGTGGCGGGTGTTGGCTGTCCCTTTAAGAGTCAGCACTAATTGCTTGAAATGCAAGTCTGTCAAAAGATCTGAGATAAGGAGGCAGTCAGCAGAAGCTTAGATACAAGGTAATTACAGAGGTAACAAGTATATTTCTATAACAGTGTTGGTTATGCAAAACTGGGGAATGGTAACTAAAGAGATTATCTATCTTTTTAAAACAATACAATTTTTGGTGTTTACTATCTGTAGCGGGTCTCGGTACTCCAGACTTGGTGTACCCACTAAAGTCAGCTTCCTCCCACCAAACGCCAACCCATGAACCTCCACTGGGTACCTGCCGCTATTAGAATAACGGCAGCTGCAAGTTGTTAGAGCTACCTTCAAGAACATTAACTGAGACTGAATGCTTGAGGGTCAAAAAAGGAACTGCTTTATTGCACAGAAAACACAGCTTTTATACATTTCCAACAAAAGGGGGGTAGTTATAACAAATATTATACAATGAGACAAACATCAGACAATGGTTAGTTAAACAAGATTCTAATCACATCCTGACTTACAAAAGGACAATGGATGACTCTCACAATAACAGAAAGACACTTCACACCTAGACTAGATATACAGACACATAACAGCAGGGGGTCTCAGCATTAGATTGTCTGTGCTGTGTGTAATCTCCTCCTCTGTGTCTCACACCTAGACTAGATATACAGACCACACAACAGCAGGAGGTTGCAATAAGCTCAAACATTCTGAGTCTAGGGGTGGTGGTGGTGGTGGTGGTTGGAGCAGGCAATACTGAATTGGGCTGTAACCTTATACTCCAACAAAACACAGGAATCTCAACTCTGTATCGGTTCCCTCCAGTCCTCAGAGTTTCTGGGAATTCATGGAAACTGTGTAAACCTGAATCCAGGGTAAAAGTACTCCAAATGTACCCTGGGCACCCACCTCCCAAAATAATAGAATCGCCTCAAGTTCCTGGGTCCATAGTCAGTGGGGAGGAGGCTGGCCTGCAGTCCTCTCCAAGTACAAAAGTAACGGAAGCTTCCGTTACACTATTTTTTAACGTAGATGGCGGTGCTCCAAACCCTCTGCGATAGAAGCTGGAGCCTGCATGGATCTCGAGACCAGAACCACAATAGTGAAGTAACGTTAACACCAAGCAAAATACTAAATAAAAAGTACTCACAAGATCAAATTTAGTTGCAATGGTGTTTTATTTAGTTTATTCGTTCCACTATCGATAGAACAATCTCCACCGGAAAAGCAGGATCAATAAGATCTCAATTTAATAAAAACTGTTAAAATAAATGTGTAAAAAATATGTAAATTACAGCATGTAGTAATATATTGTTCAACCGTTTCAGCAGCTGACTGCTTTTTTTAAGAAGATAAGAATCAAGTGAGCTGTATCGCTGTGCTCTGAGGTATGTTCAGTATATTTTTTTTTCTAGAGAGATGATAAGGTCTAGAAAATGCTGACAGTGCCTGATATATTTAAGGTAAGCCTGATTACAGTGATTTAACAAACGACTGGGATCATGCTTGCAGTAAAGGGTAATATTCATGTTTATTGCTCTTATTACTTAGTATGTAAAACGTTTGCATGAGATATAAAAAAAGTTTTTTACTGAAGGTGATAAATCTTTATTTGGGGGGCCTAGTTTTCCACATTGCTGATTAGATTTCTCCTAGGAGTAGTTATTTATGGCCCTTTCACTTTGAGTGCATGGTGGGAGGGGCCTAATTTCGCGCTCTAATTGCGCAGTAGTTTTTGCAGTCTGAGACATCCAGCTTCCCTGAAGGAGTCCCCTGACACATAGGACCTCTGTAAAGGGTTTTTGTTGCTACAAAAGTTGTTTTAAGGGCAGGTAGGAGCCAGAGGAGAGCTGTGGCAGTTTGCTTGTGACTGTTTATAACGGTTTTATCGTTTTTCTGATTCGTTTTTGAGCCTGAGGGGTTAATCATCCATTTGCAAGTGGGTGCAATGCTATTTTAGTCTATTATACACACTGTAAAAATTTCGTAGAGTTTACTGCTTTTTTTCACTGTTTTGCAGTTTATGTGATTGTTTTTTTCCCTTAAAGGCACAGTACCGTTTTTTATATTCTGCTTTTTCACATTTATTAAAGTGTTTTTCAAGCTTGCTGGTCTCATTACTAGTCTGTTAAACATGTCTGACATAGAGGAAACTCCTTGTTCATTATGTTTAGAAGCCATTGTGGAACCCCCTCTTAGAATGTGTACCAAATGCACTACTATAAATTATAAAGACCATATTCTGGCTTTAAAAGATTTATCACCAGAGGAAATTGACAAGGGGGAAGTGATGCCGACTAACTCTCCCCACGTGTCAGAACCTATAACTCCCGCTCAAGGGACGCCAAGTACATCTAGCGCGCCCATTGCGTATACCTTACAAGACATGGCGGCAGTTATGAATCATACTCTTACAGAGGTATTGTCCAAACTGCCAGGGTTACAAGGAAAGCGAGACAGCTCTGGGGCTAGAACAAATACAGAGCTCTCTGACGCTTTAGTGGCTATGTCTGATATACCCTCACAATGTGCAGAAGCCAAAGCAGGAGAGCTTCTATCTGTGGGTGATTTTTCTGATTCAGGGAAGACACTTCAACCTGATTCTGATATGTCTACATTTAAATTTACACTTGAACACCTCTGCGTGTTGTTCAGGGAGGTTTTAGCAACTCTGGATGACTGTGACACCATTGTAGTCCCAGAGAAATTGTGTAAATTGGATAAATACTATGCAATGCCTGTTACACTGATGGTTTTTCCAATCCCTAAGAGGTTTTCAGAAATTATTACTAAGGAATGGGATAGACCAGATGTACCGTTCTCTCCCCCTCCTGTTTTTAAAAAGATGTTTCCTATAGATGCCGCTACATGGGACTTGTGGCAAACGGTCCCTAAGGTGGAGGGAGCAGTCTCTACCCTAGCAAAGCGTACAACTATCCCTGTCGAGGACAGTTGTGCTTTTCTAGATCCAATGGACAAAAAATTAGAGGGTTACCTTAAGAAAATTTTTATTCAACAAGGTTTTATTCTCCAGCCCCTTGCATGCATTGCCCCAGTCACTGCTGCTGCGGCCTTCTGGTTTGAGTCTTTAGAAGAGGCTCTACAGGTAGAAACCCCGTTGGATGATATCCTTGACAAGCTTAAAGCTCTTATTTGTTTCTGACGCCATTGTTCATTTAACCAAGCTAACGGCTAAAAATTCAGGTTTTGCTATTCAGGCGCGTAGGGCGCTATGGCTTAAATCCTGGTCAGCTGACGTTACTTCAAAGTATAAGCTTCTCAACATTCCCTTCAAGGGGCAGACCCTATTCGGGCCTGGACTGAAGGAGATCATTTCTGATATTACTGGAGGAAAAGGTCACGCCCTTCCTCAGTATAGGTCCAACAAATTAAGGACCAAACAGACTAATTTTCGTTCCTTTCGAAACTTCAAGAGTGGCGCAGCTTCAACTTCCTCTAATATAAAACAAGAGGGAAATTTTGCCCAGTTCAAGCTGGTCTGGAGACCTAACCAGGCTTGGAACAAGGGAAAGCAGGCCAAAAAAACTGCTGCTGCCTCTAAGACAGCATGAAGGATCAGCCCCCGATCCGGAAACGGATCTAGTAGGGGGCAGACTTTCTCTCTCTTCGCCCAGGCTTGGGCAAGAAATGTCCAGGATCCCTGGGCGTTGGAAATTGTGTCCCAGGGATATCTTCTGGATTTCAAAGCTTCTTCCCCAAAAGGGAGATTTCATCTCTCACAATTATCTGCAAACCAGATAAAGAGAGGCATTCTTACATTGTGTTCAAGACCTCCTAGTTTTGGGAGTGATCCACCCACTTCCAAAGGAGGAACATGGTCAAGGCTTCTATTCAAATCTGTTTGTAGTTCCCAAGAAAGAGGGAACATTCAGACCAATCTTAGATCTCAAGATCTTAAACAAATTTCTCAGGGTCCCATCCTTCAAGATGGATACTATTCGAACCATCCTACCTATGATCCAGGAGGGTCAATATATGACTACCGTGGACTTAAAGGATGCTTATCTTCACATTCCGATACACAGAGATCATCATCGGTTTCTCAGGTTCGCCTTCCTAGACAGGCATTACCAGTTTGTGGCTCTTCCCTTTGGGTTAGCCACAGCACCAATAATCTTTACGAAGGTTCTAGGGTCACTCCTAGCGGCCCTAAGGCCGCGGGGTATAGCAGCAGCCCCTTACCTAGATGACATTCTGATACAGGCGTCGAATTTTCAAATCGTCAGGTCCCATACGGACATTGTTCTGGCATTCCCGAGGTCTCATGGGTGGAAGGTGAACGAAGAAGAGTTCTCTATCCGCTCTCACAAGAGTTTCCTTCCTAGGATCTCTGATAGATTCTGTAGAAATGAAGATTTACCTGACAGAGACCAGGTTGTCAAAACTTCTAAATTCCTGCCGTGTTCTTTATTTCACTTCTCGCCCTTCAGTGGCTCAGTGTATGGAAGTAATCGGCTTAATGGTAGCGGCAATGGACATAGTGCCGTTTGCCCGCCTACATCTTAGACCGCTGCAACTGTGCATGCTCAGTCAGTGGAATGGGGATTACACAGATTTGTACACTCTACTAAATCTGGATCAATAGACCAGGGATTCTCTTCTCTGGTGGCTATCTCGGGTCCATCTGTCCAAGGGTATGACCTTCCGCAGGCCAGATTGGACAATAGTAACGACAGATGCCATCCTTCTGGGCTGGGGTGAAGTCTGGAACTCCCTGAAGGCTCAGGGCTCGTGGACTCAGGAGGAGGCACTCCTTCCGATAAACATTCTGGAACTAAGAGCGATATTCAATGCTCTTCAGGCTTGGCCTCAGCTTGCTGCGGTCAGGTTCATCAGATTTCAGTCAGACAATATCACGACTGTAGCCTACATCAACCATCAAGGGGGAACAAGGAGTTCCCTAGCAATGTTGGAGGTTTCAAAAATAATTCTATGGGCAGAGGTTCACTCTTGCCATCTATCAGCTGTCCATATCCCAGAAGTAGAGAACTGGGAGGCGGATTTTCTAAGTCGGCAGACTTTTCATCCGGGGGAGTGGGAACTCCATCCGGAGGTATTTGCACAGTTGATTCAACTTTGGGGCAAACCAAAACTGGATCTCATGGTGTCTCGTGAGAACGCCAAGCTTCCTTGTTATGGATCCAGGTCCAGGGATCCCAAGGCAGGGCTGATAGATGCTCTAGCAGCGCCTTGGTCCTTCAACCTGGCTTATGTGTTTCCACCGTTTCCTCTGCTCCCTCGTCTGATTGCCAAGATCAAGCAGGAGAGAGCTTCGGTGATTTTGATAGCACCTGCGTGGTGCTATGCAGATCTGGTGGAAATGTCATCCCTTCCACCATGGACTCTGCCGCTGAGGCAGGACCATCTACTTCAGGGTCCTTTCAACCATCCAAATCTAATTTCTCTGCGTCTGACTGCTTGGAGATTGAACGCTTGATTTTATCAAAGCGTGGTTTCTCCGAGTCGGTCATTGACACCTTAATTCAGGCTCGAAAGCCGGTCACTAGGAAAATCTATCATAAGATATGGTGTAGATATCTTCATTGGTGTGAATCCAAAGGTTACTCATGGAGTAAGGTCAGGATTCCTAGGATATTATCTTTTTTCCAAGAAGGATTGGAGAAGGGATTGTCAGCTAGTTCCTTAAAGGGACAGATTTCTGCTCTGTCTATTCTTTTGCACAAGCGTCTGGCTGATGCTCCAGATGTTCAGGCGTTTTGTCAGGCTTTAGTTAGAATCAAGCCTGTGTTTAAACCTGTTGCTCCACTATGGAGTTTAAATTTAGTTCTTAAGGTTCTGCAAGGGGTTCTGTTCGAACCTTTGCATTCCATAGATATTAAACTTTTATCTTGGAAAGTTCTGTTTTTAGTAGCTATCTCCTCGGCTCAAAGAGTTTCGGAGTTATCTGCTTTACAATGTGATTCCCCTTATCTCATTTTCCATGCAGCTAAGGTAGTGTTACGTACCAAACCTGGTTTTCTTCCTAAGGTGGTATCTAATAAAAATATCAATCGGGAGATTGTTGTTCCTTCACTATGTCCTAATCCTTCTTCAAAGAAGGAACGTCTATTACACAATCTTGATGTGGTTCGTGCTTTAAAATTTTATTTACAAGCTACGAAGGATTTTCGTCAAACATCTGCTTTGTTTGTGGTCTACTCTGGACAGAGGAGAGGCCAAAAGGCTTCGGCAACTTCTCTTTCTTTTTGGCTAAGAAGTATAATCCGCTTAGCTTAAGAGACTGCTGGCCAGCATCCTCCTGAAAGAATTACAGCTCATTCCACTAGAGCGGTAGCTTCCACATGGGCTTTTAAGAATGAGGCTTTGGTTGAACAGATTTGTAAGGCGGCGACTTGGTCTTCGCTTCATACTTTTTCTAAATTCTACAAATTTGATACTTTTGCTTCTTCGGAGGCTATTTTTGGGAGAAAGGTCTTACAGGCAGTGGTGCCTTCCTTTTAAGCGCCTGCCTTGTCCCTCCCTTCATCCGTGTCCTATAGCTTTGGTATTGGTATCCCACAAGTAATGGATGAATCCGTAGACTGGATACACCTTACAAGAGAAAACAAAATTTATGCTTACCTGATAAATTTATTTCTCTTGTGGTGTATCCAGTCCACGTCCCGCCCTGTCATTTTAAGGTAGGTATTTTTTATTTTTAAACTACAGTCACCACTGCACCCTATAGTTTCTCCATTCTCTTGCTTGTCTTCGGTCGAATGACTGGGAGTAGCGGTTAGGGGAGGAGCTATATAGACAGCTCTGCTGTGGATGTCCTCTTGCAGCTTCCTGTTGGGAAGGAGAATATCCCACAAGTAATGGATGAATCCGTGGACTGGATACACCACAAGAGAAATAAATTTATCAGGTAAGCATAAATTTTGTTTTTACAGCTTTGAGTAGTTGGTTTACAAAAAATAACAACAAGAAAACCTCCTTATGTGATGGGAAAATTTATTTTAAAACTTTAAATTTTAATAACGTTAAATAATGTGTTAGAAATCCTTATATCCCAATGGTACAAAGATTAACAATCGATATTTCCATTCACATAAATTCACAAGCTAAACTTTTTTTTTTTATCCAATCACCATTTATGAGCTAATGATCTATTAGTGACGTCTTTAGAGTAGGTATATCCCTCAACCGGACCAATCAGCAGCTAGCTCCTAGTAGTGATATTGAAAATGAAGAAGAGAAGAGGCGCCAGGGGTTGTTGACAGGGGTCAACAAATTTGTTTAAAATTTAGGAGCCACTAAGAATATTTAGGAGCCAGTTATACTTTTATTAGCTAGACAGTGGTAAATGTATATAAAAATATGAAGAAAAGTTAGGAGCCAGAGGTAAAATTTTAGGAACCAGTGACTACCTTGCTCCTGGGTTTGTCAAACCCTGACCTAGGATATCAAGAGAACAAAGCAAATTAGATAATAGATGTACATTTGAAAAGTTGTTTAAAATCATATGCTCTATCTTACTCATAGAAGATAAAAACAAAAAGGAGGCGTTTCATGGTGCTGATAAAACGATACAAAGCCCCAAATCCATCCCCGAAGACTAGAATGCACTCACTCAGATTTAAGCACTACAATAAGTGCTATACGAGAAGGCTGGTTAATAAGATCCCCAGCTAAACTTTCCAAGTGCATACAGGATCAGTGTGGATGTTCTGTGTCGGGAGCCCAGGGGGCCCATTTATCAAAGGGCTTGCGGACCTGATCCGACACTGCGGATCAGGTCCGCAAGACCTCGCTAAATGCGGAGAGCAATACGCTCTCCACATTTAACATTGCACCAGCAGCTCACAAGAGCTGCTGGTGCAACGCCGCCCCCTGCTGACTCGCGGCCAATCGGCCGCCAGCAGGGAGCTGTCAATCAACCCGATCATATTCGATCGGGTTGATTTCCGGCGGTTCCTGTCCGCCTGCTCAGAGCAGGCGGACAGGGTTATGAAGCAGCGGCCCTTCAAGCTCCATACGGAGCTTGATAAATGGGCCTGCAGGAGTTCCTCTGCAGTAACCAGCTGGACTGTCTCAGGTTAAACATACGGATGCAGCGTGCACAGATGTAACACTAGTCTATACAAACCCCCTTTTCAGAGTCACCGGAGGAATTGCAAATCGGCATTCCGACCAAGCTTAGCGATCTAATACAGGGGTGTGTCACCTCCCTGATCACGACACTCCAGTGAGCCATTAGGGGAGTTAAAGGGCCACTAAACCCAAAATATTTCTTTCATTATTCAGATAGATAATAGATTATTCAGATAGATAATAGAAATTTAAACAACATTACAATTTACTTCTATAATTTATTTTGCTTCATTTGTTAAATATCATTATTTGAAGAAAAAACAATGCACATGGTGAGCCAATCACATGATGCTTCTATGGGCAGCAACCAATCAGCAGCTAGTGAGCATATCTAGATATGCTTTTCATCAAAGACTATCAAGAGAATAAAACAAATTAGATAATATAAGTAAATTAGAAAGATGTTTAAAATTGCATTCTCTTTCTAAATCATAAAAGAAAAAATATGGGTGGCATGTCCCTTTAAACCATAAAAATGAAAAGTATGAGTGGATACCCGACAGGGCACAGATATCAAAGGATAAGCATATACGGGTTAAGATACAACGCATTTCTCAGCCTAACATCTTTCACCAAGAAGCAGCACTGAAGAAAAATATGCAGTGAAGTGGAGCTGCATCCTACATTTATTCCTTCACTTTCTCTCTCCCATAAAGCAGGTAGACTCAATATTAGCTTTGATTTTATATATAAGCAAATTTGTTTTAATTTAAATAAATACATATGGTCACATGCTCACTTCGCTAAAGCAAGTGAAGCCCATACATTTTTTATACAAAAATAGCAATATGTGTTCTGTAGCAATGGTAGCATCTGTATGATCGTGCCCATCTTAGGTTATGTAAACACCCAGGGTTGACAGATTGTATACAACACTTTTAAGCCGGTCATACATTTTTAGCAACTCATGAAGAAATTTAAATTGTTCTATGCACACATATTTTGAGTGTCCATATAGGATATATAATAATTTATTTTTAAAGTGTCACCATATCTTGCTAAACTATGACATTAGGTGATGTGTAGGAGTTTCTTGTAATCATTTTTGGAGATAGTGTTAATAAGACGTTGGTTAATATCACTGGAGAGAGATGGGTTGATTTTTCTCAGTATATTATACTGACTAGATGATTAATTTGTTTCTCAACAGATCCGAGACATATATTGCACCTCTACAGGTCAATGATTAGACATACAGGGTAGTCTCTATTTTGTTCATTGTTTTCTGTGCTGCTTGTGCACGTGCTATAATTATATCAGTATGGGTTTGTGCATTTGATGTACAGATATACTTTATTTTATAAGTGTGTTGCTTGGTAGTCAAAGGAATTTTGCTTTACTGTTTTTTCTAAAATAACACTAACATTTGTATGCTTCTTTTAGTGTAGAGGAGTGAGTGGGAACATGATGGCTGGGCTTTGCAAGCCTTATTATTGGTACTTATCTGTATGCTCATTATGTTAGGTTTTCTTATATATTATTATACAGTTTTCATTTACTATTAAAAAGGAGTAAATTACAAATGAATCAAAGTCCTACACCACCAGTAAGGTTAAGACAAGCAGACCTATATGGCAAAGATAATAACCTTAGACTGCAAGGCTGAGTTTAAGGGGCCCATTTATCAAGCTGTGTATGGAGCTTGAGGGCCCGTGTTTCTGGCGAGCCTTCATGCTCACCAGAAACACCAGTTATGAAGCAGCGGTCTAAAGACAGCTGCTCCTTAACCTGTCCGCCTGCTCTGAGGAGGCAGACAGACATCACCGCAGTTAAACCCGATCGAATACCATCGGGTTGATTGACACCCCCCTGCTAGTGGCCGATTGTCCGCAAATTTGCAGGGGGCGGCGTTGCACCAGCATTTCACAAGAGCGGTTCACAATGCGCATTGCTCTCCGCATTCAGCGATGTCTGTCGGACATGATCCGCTGATCGGATCATGTCGGACAGACACATAATAAATAGGCCCCTAAGTATAGATTGCAATTGATGGGAATTCTTTGTGTGTGGGTTTAGTGACAAAGAGCAGTCATGAAAAAATATTGGGATCAATGGCACCCCCCCTCCCACCCGCCAAAAAATCCTATAGATTGATGTCTTTTTTCTTTTCTTACAGACTGATGTTGCTAGGCTGAATATTCATAACATCTTAAATCATGGACATTTGCACAAGAAACCAAGGCTGCCAAATGAAGCCTAAAATAGCTGTCAAAAAAGAAGTAAGTATTACTGGTTCACAATATCCTTATAGCCAGATGCTATTACTTGTAATTGCTGAAAATACATTACTGAATGTAAAGTGGCTATGATGCCTTGATTTTAGTTTTCATTCTTATATTAATTAGTGATATCAGTATAGTAGACTATTGAATATGTCCATATCAGTGCTGTATTGTCTTAACATTTAGTTTTTACTATAAAAACTACAAGGTGGCCCTCGGTTTACAACGGTTCAATTTGCACCGTTTCAGAATAACAACTTTTTTTTTCCAGTCATGTGACTGCTATTGAAAAGCATTGAGAAGCAGTGCATTGATTAAAAAAGCCAGTAGGTGGAGCTGTCCGCTTCTGTTGCTGCAAAGATATGCAAGCCAAGCAAGCTGAAACTAATCAGTTTAACCAGACCTGAGCTATCAAACAGATTTCAAAGGAACAAGATCTTCCTGTCTTTAAATCAGCCCAGATTAGAATGCATAGAAAGAACTGTTTGCAGAAAAATGCAAGTAAAGTCTGTGTTGTGTGATTATTTTATTAGGTTTATAATGCTGTTTAGCAAATGTTTTTGTTCATTTAACTTAGTTTAATTATATATTCTGTGTTGTGTGATTATTTTATTAGGTTTATAATGCTGTTTAGCATGTAAAGTCTTCATTTTAAAGCTTTAAAAATAATGTATTAGGTGTTATTTATGACAATTTTGAGAGGGGCCTGTAACCTAACTCCCTCACTTCCCATTGACTTACATTATAAACTAGGTTTCAATTTACAACGGTTTCGATTTACAACCATTCCTTCTGGAACCTAACCCCGGTGTAAACTGAGGGCTACCTGTATATACTTTTTTTTTTTTTAAGAAAAAAAATAACATAATCAAGAAAAAATATTAGACATCATTTTTATTATTTTTGCTTCCTTAGGGAAAGTATTATGTTGTTGAACCCAATAAGTCTCACGTGGTATTATATTTGTTAATCTACAACCCTCCCTTATTTCCAGGAATCTCCCTTATTTGTCCAAACTTTTTTTAGTCTCCCAGACTCCCTTTATTTATCTGTCCTTAGAACATTTTTGACATGGAACATCTCTATTTCACATGTTTAATATTGTACTCTTTTAAGCTTATTTAGACAATAATTTTGATGTATTTGACAGTTTAATGTCTTTACTCCCACTGTTCTTAAATGAGAAATAAAATTCACAGACTTGGAGGGTTATTGAATGTATTAAGCTAGACTGTGAATGAAGATGATTTGTATGAATAATTTTGTTGTATGAAATTGTAAAATAGTTTTTGTATTTGTTTAAATTAACTACTGTATAATTTGCCTATTCCTTAGTCTCCCTTTAAATTCTTCCATAAAAGTTGGCAACCCAAATCTACAGTCCCCAATTATCCATTGTAAAGTTTTGTGACTATTAAGGGACATTGAAGTTAGTAGTGAAACCCAGATTACAACTGTATATCGCACAATAGTTCTATGAACATGTTGATTGTTGACAATATTATATAAACATTATAAACTGAAGGCAGCAGTATATCAGAGGAGTATATTTTATATGCTTCCTTTTGTATCCTGTTTAATACATAACCTAAATTCAATCAAATAGTTATAATATTTATTCTATTGCTATATCTGAGAGCGCACATTTTATCTACTTTGAATGTGTGTACTATAATTTTAGTGTTGTTTTTTGTTGTTGTTTTTTTTTGGTACAATATTTTATTTTGAATAAACCAATGGCTTCTTCTTTATTTCTTAGGTGCAAATAGTAGTTATTCGCTAATCCATGTGTGAGTAGCCTCAGCATCATAATTCTGTTATTTTAGTCTACAAATATATCTTTGGTTACCATGGTAGAACTCACCAGCAAAAATTGGCGCCTTTAAGAGGGGGTCTAACTATAATCCAAACCTGAATCGCCACATTTTATATTCTTCCCCTTTCTCACATATTTCCTCACACTTCCCGTTTTGTTCTTAATATGATGAATCATTACCCATTGGTCTCCAGGGTGTGCTGTGTGATTCTGGTTTTTGCCCATCATGCAGTTTGCATATAAGCTGACTTGTCCTGAGCAATATATAGTAGTATTTAATATAGTAGCTTGTCTATACTATAATTGCGTTTGTAATGTCCGTCGCCAGTTCCTCTGGCGGGCAGTGTTTTTTTTTTTTTTGTAATGCTCCGTTTCACTTCGCTGCATCCTGGTTGATTCTGAAAATGGCAGGGTGGTGAAAGAATCCACCTTTGGTTTAAACAGCCAATAGGATTTCAGTAGCTCTCATCCTATGGTCGCCGGTCTTCAGTTCCAGGATCGCTGGTCTTCAGCTCCGTGGTCATCAGTCTTCAGCTCCGACCTCCGCTCCGCGCTGGATTGTTCCTGGAAGAAGAAAGAAGAGGTCGCCGCTTGGAAGAAGACTTCACCACCTGGAACAGGACCTTCTCTGCCGGACTTCAGGAACGGTGAGTACCAACCTGGGGGTTAGGTTTTTTTAAGGGGTTTTTTTGGGGGGTTTGTTTTATTTAGATTAGGGATGGGCAGTAAAAGAGCTAAATGCCTTTTTAAGGGCAATGCCCAAACAAATGCCCTTTTCAGGGCAATGGGTAGTTTAGGTTTCTCTTGTTAAGTGTATCCAGTCCACGGATCATCCATTACTTATGGAATATATTCTCCTTCCCAACAGGAAGCTGCAAGAGTCCACCCACAGCAAAGCTGCTATATAGCTCCTCCCCTAACTGCCATATTCAGTCATTTTCTTGCAAGCCTCAACATAGATAGGAGGTCGTGAGAGTCTGTGGTGCTTTCTACTTAGTTTATTCTTCAATCAAAAGTTTGTTATTTTTAAATGGCACCGGAGTGTGCTGTTTATCTCAGGCAGTATTTGGAAGAAGAATCTGCCTGCGTTTTTCTATGATCTTAGCAGACGTAACTAAGATCCATTTGCTGTTCTCACACATTCTGAGGAGTGAGGTACTTCAGAGGGGGAATGGCGTGCAGGTTTTCCTGCAGATAAGGTATGTGCAGTAAAATATTTTTCTCCAACATAGGTGTGTCCGGTCCACGGCGTCATCCTTACTTGTGGGATATTCTCTTCCCCAACAGGAAATGGCAAAGAGCCCAGCAAAGCTGGTCACATGATCCCTCCTAGGCTCCGCCTTCCCCAGTCATTCTCTTTGCCGTTGTACAGGCAACATCTCCACGGAGATGGCTTAGAGTTTTTTGGTGTTTAACTGTAGTTTTTATTATTCAATCAAGAGTTTGTTATTTTAAAATAGTGCTGGTATGTACTATTTACTCTGAAACAGAAAGGTGATGAAGATTTCTGTTTGTAAGAGGAAAATGATTTTAGCAACCGTTACTAAAATCGATGGCTGTTTCCACACAGGACTGTTGAGAGGAATTAACTTCAGTTGGGGGGAAACAGTGAGCAGACTTTTGCTGCTTGAGGTATGACACATTTCTAACAAGACGATGTAATGCTGGAAGCTGTCATTTTCCCTATGGGATCCGGTAAGCCATTTTTATTACATAAGAAAAAAAAGGGCTTCACAAGGGCTTTTAAGACTGTAGACATTTTCTGGGCTAAAACGATTAATATATAAGCATATTTTAATACTTCATAGCTTTGAGGAATTATTTTATTCTTGGGAATTATGTAAAATAACCGGCAGGCACTGTATTGGACACCTTATTCTCTAGGGGCTTTCCCTAATCATAGGCAGAGCCTCATTTTCGCGCCTCTATTGCGCACTTGTTTTTGGGAAGCATGACATGCAGATGCATGTGTGAGGAGCTCTGATACATAGAAAAGACTTTCTGAAGGCGTCATTTGGTATCGTATTCCCCTTTGGGCTTGGTTGGGTCTCAGCAAAGCAGATACCAGGGACTGTAAAGGGGTTAAATATAAAAACGGCTCCGGTTCCGTTATTTTAAGAGTTAAAGCTTTCAAATTTGGTGTGCAATACTTTTAAGGCTTTAAGACACTGTGGTGAAATTTTGGTGAATTTTGAACAATTCCTTCATACTTTTTCACATTTGCAGTAATAAAGTGTGTTCAGTTTAAAATTTAAAGTGACAGTAACGGTTTTATTTTAAAACGTTTTTTGTACTTTGTTATCAAGTTTATGCCTGTTTAACATGTCTGAACTACCAGATAGACTGTGTTCTGTATGTGGGGAAGCCAAGGTTCCTTCTCATTTAAATAGATGTGATTTATGTGACACAAAATTTAGAGAAAATGATGCCCAAGATGATTCCTCAAGTGAGGGGAGTAAGCATGGTACTGCATCATCCCCTCCTTCGTCTACACCAGTCTTGCCCACACAGGAGGCCCCTAGTACATCTAGTGCGCCAATACTCCTTACTATGCAACAATTAACGGCTGTAATGGATAATTCTATCAAAAACATTTTAGCCAAAATGCCCACTTATCAGCGAAAGCGCGACTGCTCTGTTTTAGAAAATACTGAAGAGCATGAGGACGCTGATGATATTGGTTCTGAAGTGCCCCTACACCAATCTGAGGGGGCCAGGGAGGTTTTGTCTGAGGGAGAAATTTCAGATTCAGGGAAAATTTCTCAACAAGCTGAACCTGATGTAATTACATTCAAATTTAAATTGGAACATCTCAGCGCCCTGCTTAAGGAGGTGTTATCTACTCTGGATGATTGTGAGAATTTGGTCATTCCAGAGAAATTATGTAAAATGGACAAGTTCCTAGAGGTCCCGGGGCCCCCCGAAGCTTTTCCTATACCCAAGCGGGTGGCGGACATTGTAAACAAAGAATGGGAAAGGCCCGGCATACCTTTCGTCCCTCCCCCTATATTTAAGAAATTGTTTCCTATGGTCGACCCCAGAAAGGACTTATGGCAGACAGTCCCCCAAGGTCGAGGGGGGCGGTTTCTACTCTAAACAAACGCACCACTATACCCATAGAAGATAGTTGTGCTTTCAAAGATCCTATGGATAAAAAATTAGAGGGTTTGCTTAAAAAGATGTTTGTTCAGCAAGGTTACCTTCTACAACCAATTTCATGCATTGTTCCTGTCACTACAGCAGCGTGTTTCTGGTTCGATGAACTAGAAAAGGCGCTCAATAAAGATTCTTCTTATGAGGAGATTTTGGACAGAATTCATGCTCTCAAATTGGCTAACTCTTTCACCCTAGACGCCACTTTGCAATTGGCTAGATTAGCGGCGAAAAATTCTGGGTTTGCTATTGTGGCGCGCAGAGCGCTTTGGCTAAAATCTTGGTCAGCGGATGCGTCTTCCAAGAACAAATTGCTTAACATTCCTTTCAAGGGGAAAACGCTGTTTGGCCCTGACTTGAAAGAGATTATTTCTGATATCACTGGGGGCAAGGGCCACGCCCTTCCTCAGGATAGGTCTTTCAAGGCCAAAAATAAACCTAATTTTCGTCCCTTTCGCAGAAACGGACCAGCCCCAAGTGCTACGTCCTCTAAGCAAGAGGGTAATACTTCTCAAGCCAAGCCAGCCTGGAGGCCAATGCAAGGCTGGAACAAAGGTAAGCAGGCCAAGAAACCTGCCACTGCTACCAACACAGCATGAGATGTTGGCCCCCGATCCGGGACCGGATCTGGTGGGGGGCAGACTCTCTCTCTTCGCTCAGGCTTGGGCAAGAGATGTTCTGGATCCTTGGGCGCTAGAAATAGTCTCCCAAGGTTATCTTCTGGAATTCAAGGGGCTTCCCCCGAGGGGGAGGTTCCACAGGTCTCAATTGTCTTCAGACCACATAAAAAAACAGGCATTCTTACATTGTGTAGAAGACCTGTTAAAAATGGGAGTGATTCATCCTGTTCCATTAGGAGAACAAGGGATGGGGTTCTACTCCAATCTGTTCGTAGTTCCCAAAAAAGAGGGAACATTCAGACCAATCTTAGATCTCAAGATCCTAAACAAGTTTCTCAAGGTTCCATCGTTCAAAATGGAAACCATTCGAACAATTCTTCCTTCCATCCAGGAAGGTCAATTCATGACCACGGTGGATTTAAAGGATGCGTATCTACATATTCCTATCCACAAGGAACATCATCGGTTCCTAAGGTTCGCATTTCTGGACAAGCATTACCAGTTTGTGGCACTTCCGTTCGGATTAGCCACTGCTCCAAGAATTTTCACAAAGGTGCTAGGGTCCCTTCTAGCGGTGCTAAGACCAAGGGGCATTGCTGTAGTACCTTACTTGGACGACATTCTGATTCAAGCGTCGTCCCTTCCACAAGCAAAGGCTCACACGGACATTGTCCTGGCCTTTCTCAGATCTCACGGGTGGAAAGTGAACGTAAAAAAAAGTTCTCTATCTCCGTCAACAAGGGTTCCCTTCTTGGGAACAATAATAGACTCCTTAGAAATGAGGATTTTTCTGACAGAGGCCAGAAAATCAAAACTTCTAAACTCTTGTCAAATACTTCATTCTGTTCCTCTTCCTTCCATAGCGCAGTGCATGGAAGTAATAGGTTTGATGGTAGCGGCAATGGACATAGTTCCTTTTGCGCGAATTCATCTAAGACCATTACAACTGTGCATGCTCAGTCAGTGGAATGGGGATTATACAGACTTGTCTCCGACGATACAAGTAGATCAGAGGACCAGAGATTCACTCCGTTGGTGGCTGTCCCTGGACAACCTGTCACAGGGGATGAGCTTCCGCAGACCAGAGTGGGTCATTGTCACGACCGACGCCAGTCTGGTGGGCTGGGGCGCGGTCTGGGGACCCCTGAAAGCTCAGGGTCTTTGGTCTCGGGAAGAATCTCTTCTCCCGATAAATATTCTGGAACTGAGAGCGATATTCAATGCTCTCAAGGCTTGGCCTCAGCTAGCAAAGGCCAAATTCATACGGTTTCAATCAGACAACATGACGACTGTTGCGTACATCAACCATCAGGGGGGAACAAGGAGTTCCCTGGCGATGGAAGAAGTGACCAAAATCATTCAATGGGCGGAGACTCACTCCTGCCACTTGTCTGCAATCCACATCCCAGGAGTGGAAAATTGGGAAGCGGATTTTCTGAGTCGTCAGACATTTCATCCGGGGGAGTGGGAACTCCATCCGGAAATCTTTGCCCAAATTACTCAGTTGTGGGGCATTCCAGACATGGATCTGATGGCCTCTCGTCAGAACTTCAAGGTTCCTTGCTACGGGTCCAGATCCAGGGATCCCAAGGCGACTCTAGTAGATGCACTAGTAGCACCTTGGACCTTCAAACTAGCTTATGTATTCCCGCCGTTTCCTCTCATCCCCAGGCTGGTAGCCAGGATCAATCAGGAGAGGGCATCGGTGATCTTGATAGCTCCTGCGTGGCCACGCAGGACTTGGTATGCAGACCTGGTGAATATGTCATCGGCTCCACCATGGAAGCTACCTTTGAGACGGGACCTTCTTGTTCAAGGTCCGTTCGAACATCCGAATCTGGTCTCACTCCAACTGACTGCTTGGAGATTGAACGCTTGATCTTATCAAAGCGAGGGTTCTCAGATTCTGTCATTGATACTCTTGTTCAGGCCAGAAAGCCTGTAACTAGAAAAATCTACCACAAAATATGGAAAAAATATATCTGTTGGTGTGAATCTAAAGGATTCCCTTGGGACAAGATAAAAATTACTAAGATTCTATCCTTTCTTCAAGAAGGTTTGGAGAAAGGATTATCTGCAAGTTCCTTGAAGGGACAGATTTCTGCCTTGTCTGTGTTACTTCACAAAAAGCTGGCAGCTGTGCCAGATGTTCAAGCCTTTGTTCAGGCTCTGGTTAGAATCAAGCCTGTTTACAAACCTTTGACTCCTCCTTGGAGTCTCAATTTAGTTCTTTCAGTTCTTCAGGGGGTTCCGTTTGAACCCTTACATTCCGTTGATATTAAGTTATTATCTTGGAAAGTTTTGTTTTTGGTTGCAATTTCTTCTGCTAGAAGAGTTTCAGAATTATCTGCTCTGCAGTGTTCTCCTCCTTATCTGGTGTTCCATGCAGATAAGGTGGTTTTGCGTACTAAACCTGGTTTTCTTCCGAAAGTTGTTTCTAACAAAAACATTAACCAGGAGATAGTCGTGCCTTCTTTGTGTCCGAATCCAGTTTCAAAGAAGGAACGTTTGTTGCACAATTTGGACGTAGTTCGTGCTCTAAAATTCTATTTAGATGCTACAAAGGATTTTAGACAAACATCTTCCTTGTTTGTTGTTTATTCTGGTAAAAGGAGAGGTCAAAAAGCAACTTCTACCTCTCTCTCTTTTTGGCTTAAAAGCATCATCAGATTGGCTGACGAGACTGCCGGACGGCAGCCTCCTGAAAGAATCACAGCTCATTCCACTAGGGCTGTGGCTTCCACATGGGCCTTCAAGAACGAGGCTTCTGTTGATCAGATATGTAAGGCAGCGACTTGGTCTTCACTGCACACTTTTACTAAATTTTACAAATTTGATACTTTTGCTTCTTCTGAGGCTATTTTTGGGAGAAAGATTTTGCAAGCCGTGGTGCCTTCCATCTAGGTGACCTGATTTGCTCCCTCCCTTCATCCGTGTCCTAAAGCTTTGGTATTGGTTCCCACAAGTAAGGATGACGCCGTGGACCGGACACACCTATGTTGGAGAAAACAGAATTTATGTTTACCTGATAAATTACTTTCTCCAACGGTGTGTCCGGTCCACGGCCCGCCCTGGTTTTTTAATCAGGTCTGATAATTTATTTTCTTTAACTACAGTCACCACGGTATCATATGATTTCTCCTATGCAAATATTCCTCCTTTACGTCGGTCGAATGACTGGGGAAGGCGGAGCCTAGGAGGGATCATGTGACCAGCTTTGCTGGGCTCTTTGCCATTTCCTGTTGGGGAAGAGAATATCCCACAAGTAAGGATGACGCCGTGGACCGGACACACCGTTGGAGAAAGTAATTTATCAGGTAAACATAAATTCTGTTTTCTAGGAATGGAATTGACTAAGAAAATACTGCTGATACCGAAGTAATGTAAGTAAAGCCTTAAATGCAGTGATAGCGACTGGTATCAGGCTTATTAATAGAGATACATACTCTTATAAAAATGTGTTTTAAAACGTTTGCTGGCATGTTTAATCGTTTTTTAACATATGTTTGGTGATAAAACTTATTGGGGCCTAAGTTTTTTCCACATTGCTGGCTTAAATTTTGCATAGAAACAGTTAACTGAAGCTTCCCACTGTTGGCTGTGGCAGTTTGTTGTGTCTGTTTTTAAAAACGTCTATGTCGTTTTTTGTTTTTTTTTATAATCTGTTTTTTGCATTAAGGGGTTAATCATCCATTTGCAAGTGGGTGCAATGCTCTGTTACCTTATTACATGTACTGTAAAAATTTCGTTTGTTTTACTGCCTTTTTTTTTTTTTTTTTCACTGTTTTTCAAATTTTGACGAATGGGATAGACCAGGTGTGCCGTTCTCTTCCCCTCCTATTTTTTAGAAGAATGTTTTCTAATAGTTACCACCACACGGGACTTCTGGCAGACAGTTCCTAAGGTGGAGAGAAGAGTTTCTACTCTAGCTAAGCGTACCACTACCTCTGACGAGGACAGTTGTGCTTTTTAGATCCAATGGATAAAAAATGTTTATTCAACAGGGTTTTATCCTGCAGCCCCTTGCATACATTGCTTCTGTGACTGCTGCTGCGGCGTTCTGGGTTGAGTCTCTTGATGAGGCTTTACAGTTAAGCGACTCCATTGGATGAATATATTTGACAAGCTTATGCTAGCCAATTCCTTTGTTTTCTGATGCCTTGTTCATTTGACTAGACTAACGGCTAAGAATTCTGTTTTTTACTATACTGGCGCGCAGAGCGCTATGGCTTATATCATGGTCAGCTGTCGTGACTTTAATAAATAAGCTACTTAACTTCCCTTCAAGGGGCAGACCCTATTCGGGCCTGGTTTGAAGGAGATTATTGCTTATATCACTGGAGGAAAAGGTCATGCCCTTCCTCAGGATAGGTCCAAATCAAGGGCAAAAAAAAAAAAAAAAAAAAGTCTAATTTTCGTGCCTTTTTAAAAACTTCAGGGCAGGTGTGGCATCCTCTTCCTCTAAGGCAAAACAAGAGGGAATTTTTGCTCAGTCCAAGGCGGTCTGGAGACAATCGGACCTGGAACAAAGATAAGCAGGCCAAGGAGCCTGCTGCTGCCTCTAAGACAGCATGTAGAACGGCTCCCTATCCGGTAACGGATCCTATAGGGGGCAGACTTTCATTCTTCGCCCAGGCGTGGGCAAGAGATGCCCAGGATCCCTAGGCATTGGAATTTATATCCCAGAGATATCTTCTGGATTTCAAAGATTCCCCCCCAAAAAAAGGGGAGATTTCGCCTTTCACAATTATCTGCAAACCAGATAAAGAAGGAGGCATTCTTACATTGTGTACGAGATCCATCCAGTTCCAAGAGAGGAACAGGGACAGAGTTTTTACTCAAATCTGTTTGTGGTTCCCAAGGAGAGGGAACCTTCAGACCTATTTTGGATCTAAAGATCTTAAACAAATTCCTCAGAATTCCGTCATTTAAGATGGAAACTATTCGTACCATCTTAACTATGATCCAGGAGAGTCAATAGAGGACTACAATGGATTTGAAGGATGCTTATCCTCACATTGTGATGCATAAAGATCACCATCGTTTTTTAGGTTTGCCTTTCTAGACAGGCATTACCAGTTTGTAGCTCTTTCCTTTGGGATATCTACAGCCCCAAGAATCTTTATGGAGGTTCTGGGGTCGCTTTGGCGGTCCTTAGACCGCGGGGCATAGAAGTGGCCCCTTATTTAGACGACATCCTGATACAGGCGTCAAACATCCAAATTGCCCAGTCTCATACGGACGTAGTACTGGCATTTCTGAGATCACATGGGTGGAAAGTGAACAAGGAAAGAGTTCTCTATCCCCAATCTCAAGGGTTTCCCTCCTAGGGACTCTGATAGATTCTGTAGAAATGAAAATTTACCTGACGGAGTCCAGGTTGTCAAAGTTTCTAAATTTCTGCCGTGTTTTTTCATCCCATCCGCGCCCTTCGGTGGCTCATAACATGAATGAAATCGGCTTAATTGTAGCGGCAAGGGACATAGTACCGTTTGCACGTCTACATTTCAGACCGCTGCAACTATGCATGCTCAGTCAGAGGAACGGGGATTACACAGATTTGTCCCCCTGTTAAACCTGGACCAAGAGACCAGAGATTCTCTTCTCTGGTGACTATGTCGGGTCCATCTGTCCAAGGGTATGACCTTCCGCAGGTCAGATGGGACAATTGTTACAATAGATGCCAGCCTTTTAGGTTGGGATGCAGTCTGGAACTCCCTGAAGGCTCAGGGATAGTGGACTTAGGAGGAGACCCTCCTTCTAATAAATATTCTGGAACTGGGAGTGATATTCCATGCTCTTCAGACTTGGCCTCAGTTAGCAACTCTGAGGTACATCATACTCAGTCGGACAATATACACGACTGTGGCTTACATCAGCCATCAAGGGGGAACAGAAGTTCCCTAGCGATGTTAGAAGTCTTACAATAATTCACTGGACAGAGACTCACTCTTGTCTATCAGCTATCCATATCCCAGGTGTTGAGAACTGGGAGGTGGATTTTCTAAGTCGTCAGACTTTTCTTCCGGGGGAGTGGGATTTCCTCCGGAGGTCAAGACCAAGCAGGAGAGGGCTTTGGTGTTTTTGACAGCGCCTGCGTAGCCACGCAGGACCTGGTATGCAGATCTGGTGGACATGTCATCCTTTCCATCACGGTCTCTGCTTCTGAGACAGGTCCCTCTACCTCAGGGTCCTTTCAACCATCTAAATAGAATCAATCTGAGATGGACTGCCTGGAGACTGAACGCTTGATGTTATCAAAGCATGGCTTCTCCGAGTCAGTCATTGATACCTTAATACAGACATGAAAGCCTGTCTCTAGGAAAATTGAACATAGATATGGTGTAAATATCTGATTGTTATGAATCCAAGGGTTACTCATGGAGTAAAGTCTGGATTCCCAGGATATTATCTTTTCTCCAAGATGTTTTTGAGAAAAGGGTTGTCAGCTAATTCCTTAAAAGGGGACAGATTTTTACTCTGTCTATTTTTTTGCACAAGCGTCTGGCAGGTATTCTAGACGTTCAGGCATTTGGTCAGGCTTTGGTTAGATCCAAGCCTGTGTTTAAAACTGTTGCTCCGCCATGGAGCTTAAACCTGATTTTTAAGGTTCTTCAAGAAGTTCCGTTTGAACCTTTTTTGTTCCATAGATATCAATCTTTATCTTGGAAAGTTCCTTTTGGGTAGCTAATTCCTCGACTCGTAGAGTCTCCAAGTTATCTGTGTTACAATGTGATTCTCCTTATCTGGTCCTTCGTACGGATAAGGTAGTCCTGCGTACCAACCTGGTTTTTTTCCTAAGGTGGTATCTAACAAGTACATCACTCAAGAGATAGTTGTTCCATGCTTGTATCCTAATCCTTCCTCAAAGAAGGAACGTCTATTACACAATATTGGACATGGTTTGTGCTTTAAAGTTTTACTTACAAGCTACTACAGTTTTCATCAAACGTTCACCTTGTTTGTTGTCTATTCTGGACAGAGGAGAGGTCAAAAGACTTCAGCAGCCTCTCTGTCTTTTTGGTTAAAAAGCATAATTCATTTAGCTTATGAGACTGCTGGACAGCAGCCTCCTGAAGGGATTACAGCTCATTCTACTAGAGCTGTGGTTTTCACTTGGGCCTTTTTTAAATGTGGCTTCTGTTGAACAGATTTACAAGACGGAGTCTTGGTCTGCGCTTCATACTTTTCAAATTTAACAAATTTGATACCTTGCTTCTTCGGAGGCTATTTTTGGGAGAAAGGGTTTTTTACAGGCAGTGGTAACTTCCGTTTAAGTACCTGCCTTGTCCCTCCCATCATCCGTGTACTTTAGCTTTGATATTGGTATTCCATAAGTAATGGATGATCCGTGGACTGGATACACTTAACAAGAGAAAACATAATTTATGCTTACCTGATAAATTTATTTCTCTTGTAGTGTATCCAGTCCACGGCCCGCCCTGTCACTTTAAGGCAGGTAATTTTTTCATTTGAACTACAGTCACCACTGCACCCTATGGTTTTTCCTTTCTCTGCATGTTTTCGGTCGAATGACTGAATATGGCAGTTAGGGGAGGAGCTATATAGCAGCTTTGCTGTGGGTGGACTCTTGCAGCTTCCTGTTGGGAAGGAGAATATATTCCATAAGTAATGGATGATCCGTGGACTGGATACACTACAAGAGAAATAAATTTATCAGGTAAGCATAAACTATGTTTTTTTAGTGTTAGGTTCTTTTATTTTGGGGGGTTTGGTGGGTGGGGTGGTTTACTGTTAGGGGGAACTTAGACTTTTTTTCTGTAAAAGAGCTGTTTATATTGGGGCAATGCCCTGCAAAAAGCCCTTTTAAGGGCTACTGGCAGGTTATTCTTAGATTAGGGGGTGTTATTTTGGGGGGGGGGGGCTTTTTTATTTTCATAGGGATTAGGTTTAATTTTGTAAACTTTGGTAATTTGTTTTTTTTATTTTCTGTAATATTAGATATTTTTTTTGTTTTCTGTAATTTAGGTTAATTTAAACTTAGGTGTAATTTTTAGGAGTTAGACAGGTTTTTATTTTAAATTATGGATGGGCAGCAAAAGAGCTGAATGCCCTTTTATGGACAATGCCCATACAAATGCCCTTTTCAGGGCAATGGATAGTTTTGTGTTTTTAGTGTTAGGTTTATTTATTTTGGGGGGTGGTGGGTTCTACTGTTAGGGGGGGGACTTAGAATTTTTGGTAACTGCAAAACAGCTGTTTAATTTAGGACAATGCCCTACAAAAAGCCCTTTTAAGGGCTATTGGTAGTTTAGCATTAGATTAGGGGGTGTTTTTATTTTTGGGGGCTTTTTTATTTTCATAGGGATTAGGTTTTATTTTTTTATTTTTGGGGGCTTTTTTAATTTCATAGGGATTAGGTTTTATTTTTGATATTTTTTTTTGTTTTTTTTCTGTAGTTAAATTTTTTTTTTAAATTTAACAACACATAGACTGAGAGGGGGAGAGAGAGCAAAAGAGAGGGGGGGAGAGAGAGCAAAAGAGAGAGGGGGAGAGAGAGCAAAAGAGAGAGGGGGAGAGAGAGCAAAAGAGAGAGGGGGAGAGAGAGCAAAAGAGAGAGGGGGAGAGAGAGCAAAAGAGAGAGGGGGGAGAGAGAGCAAAAGAGAGAGAGGGGGAGAGAGAGCAAAAGAGAGAGGGGGAGAGAGAGAGCAAAAGAGAGAGGGGGAGAGAGAGAGCAAAAGAGAGGGGGAGAGAGAGAGCAAAAGAGAGGGGGAGAGAGAGAGCAAAAGAGAGAGGGGGAGAGAGAGCAAAAGAGAGAGGGGGAGAGAGAGAGCAAAAGAGAGAGGGGGAGAGAGAGAGCAAAAGAGAGGGGGAGAGAGCGAGCAAAAGAGAGAGGGGGAGAGAGCGAGCAAAAGAGAGAGGGGGAGAGAGCGAGCAAAAGAGAGGGGGAGAGAGCGAGCAAAAAAGAGAGAGGGGGAGAGAGCGAGCAAAAAAGAGAGAGGGGGAGAGAGCGAGCAAAAAAGAGAGAGGGGGCATTCCACCCATTTCACAATTTTTGAATCTAGACCAAGGAGATACGGTTTGTGAATTAGCTTATTGTGTGGGACGGTGTCAAATGCTTTGCTGAAATCTAGATATGCTACATCAACTGCGCCACCCTTGTCTAATACTTTTGTTACATAATCAGATAAGTCAATTAGATTAGTCTGATATGATCTCCCTGAAGTAAAACCATGCTGATTTTGGTCCTCTAAATTGTTTGTCTTTATGTAAGTCATAATTCTTTCTTTTAAGAGTCTTTCCATTAATTTTCCTACTACTGAAGTTAAACTAACTGGCCTGTAGTTACCAGATTCTTCTCTACTGCCCTTCTTATGAAGAGGTATTACATTTGTTATTCTCTAATCACCTGGGACAGCACCTGTTAATAGTGACTGATTAAACAGATCAGTTAATTGGACAGTTAGCACTGATCAAAGTTCTTTTAAAACCTTTGGATGAATATTATCAGGACCCACTGCCTTTTTAACATTTATTTTTGATTTTGATAATGCTAACAAAACCTCATCCTCTGTAAAAAGATTTCTGTTAAGCTTGTTTCTATTTTTCGTAGCATTCCTTAATGTAGACATTCTATCTTCAAAATCTTTTGTGAAAACAGAACAGAAGTAATCATTGAGAGAGTCTGCAATCTGCTTGTCTCCTTCTATTATTCTCTCCTTCTATTATTCTACCATCAACTGATTTCAATTTTACTATTCGTACCTTATTTTTTCTTCTTTCACTGATGTATCTAAAGAATGTTTTGTCCCTATGTTTTACTGACTGTGCTATCTTCTCTTCTGAGCTTTAACCTTCCTAAAGAGATGGGGGAGAGAGTGAGCAAAAGAGAGGGGGGAGAGAGCGAGCAAAAGAGAGGAGGGAGAGAGCGAGCAAAAGAGAGGAGGGAGAGAGCGAGCAAAAGAGAGGAGGGAGAGAGCGAGCAAAAGAGAGGAGGGAGAGAGCGAGCAAAAGAGAGGAGGGAGAGAGCGAGCAAAAGAGAGGAGGGAGAGAGCGAGCAAAAGATAGGAGGGAGAGAGCGAGCAAAAGAGAGGAGGGAGAGAGCGAGCAAAAGAGAGGAGGGAGAGAGCGAGCAAAAGAGAGGAGGGAGAGAGCTAGCAAAAGAGAGGAGGGAGAGAGCGAGCAAAAGAGAGGAGGGAGAGAGCGCAAAAGAAAGGGGGGAGAGAGCGCAAAAGGGGTGGTGAAAGAATCCACCTGGATGGATTCTTTCACCACCCTGCTTTTTTCAGAATCCACCTGGATGCACCATAAGCTACATTCAGGTGGATTCCAAAAATGGCAGGGTGGTGAAAGAATTCACCTGCTTCCAGGTGGATTCTTTCACCACCCTGCCATTTTCAGAATCCAGCTGGATGGCAGGGTGGTGAAAGAATCCACCTGGATGCAGCGTAAGCTGCATCCAGGTCCTGCCATTTTCGGAATCCACCTGGATGCTGAGTAAGCTGCATCCAGGTGGATTCCGAAAATGGCAGGGTGGTTCCGTCACCACAATAGACTTGCCTTCTGGGCAGGCTTTCCCACTAGTGTATGTATAACTTTGTTTGGAACACTATTTAATCATTTTTTTGTCTTTGACTATATATATTCAGGGGGCCAGGCAGTATTGGAATGCTTAAATGGACAGTAAATTAAAATTAAACTTTTGTGATTCAGATAGAGCATGTGATTTTAAACAACTTTGCCGCTTACTTATATTATCAAATTTTCTTTGTTTTGGTAGTCCAATAGAAGCTCAGGAGTGGGCATGTGTCTATAGCAGCAGTGTTTTTAAATATGTATAATATTGCTATAAAAAAGTTTCAAACACTTCTGCTAGATTGCTAGACACTCTTAGCTCACCTTGGATTACTCTTTAACAAAGGATACATAGAGAACTAAGCAACATTAATAGCAGAAGTGAATTGGAAAGTGCATCTAAACCCTTCACTAATGGGACTTTCAGAGAGCTTGCCCAAAATACCGGAGAATTTTTAGCATTTTTACTATCGCTCCATTTAAACAGAAATCGATCCTTGTTTTTTTTTTATTTACCTGTCAAAACTATATATTTTTTTAAGTAGACAACCCAAGGTATCGAGCTAGTCCCATTTTGGTATATTCATGTCATCATTTCAACGCCAAATGCGATCCAATTAAAAAGATTAACTTTCTTTCAAACTTTGGGTTTCTCAGTGCAATTATTTACATACCACTTGTGCAATTATGACACAAATGGTTGTATAATATTCTCATGGATCCCCTTTGTTAGAAATAGCAGACGTGCATGACTTTGCCATTGCCTTTTTGTAATTAGAAGGCTGCTAATTGCAGCTGCGCACCACACGTCTGAAATTCCTGGCAGTGAAGGGTTTAATCAGGTAGCTTGTAAAGTGAATTTTAGCTTTAGTGTAGGGATTACCTTCCAACCTGACACTTCCCACTCCCTGATCCCTCCCAAACAGCTCACTTCACTCCCTCATCCCCCACTGGTCATCACCATCTTGGGTACTAGCAGGCAGTCTGCCAATATAAAGATTATTTTTATTTTATTTTTAACTTTTTTTATTTTATTGTAAGTTTCACATTTACAGAAAAATAATATGGGTACAATACAATTTTGGTTTCAATTGAGTTGTTACAAAGGTGACATTGAATAGTAAAATACAATATTTAACATTAATAGTTACAGTACAGTGTTCGAGTTTCATTCCAGTGCAGGGTGATTATCTGATTGAATTGTTTCTGGTACTGCTTTTGTTCCTGTGTTTGTTAGCTTTGTAGTCTTTGTTGTGTTCAAAGACTTTTTTTTAATGATGTTATATTTAATAAATTGCGAAATGTATTATGCGCAAGTAATTAGAGTATATTTGGGTGTTTCTTTATATCTGTCAGTGAGAAAGAGGTAAGAGAGGGGAGGGGTTTGACTAGTAACATTATAGGCGTTGTATGGTTGGGTTTGGTGTTTGTAGTCTTTCAGAGGAGTTGGGCTGTGGAGGGGGGGGGGCTTCAAGTATAAGTGCTCTTGTAGTTTAAAGGTTGGGTACAATTTCCTTAGATTTTAAAACTGTTCCATAAGTCTAACATCTCTTGGTGTTTGTCTGTCTTGAAATAGTGATATCTTTTGAGTTGCATGCCATTCTGGGAGTGTGGGGATAACGTGTTTTCCAACGTTTGGGTATCAATTTCTTGGCGATATTAATCATAATGAGAAGGGACATTTTTATTTAATTTTGTAGTTTGGGTATGATCAAGAATAATAGCAGGTGCATGTTAGGAGTAATGTTTATGTCTATAACTGAGGATATGGCTTTGAATATAGTGTTCCAGAATTCTGTGATTAGGGGCATGCCCACCAAATGTGGTTCATGATACCTTTTGTCCACATCCTCTCCAGCATTTATCACTGATTTGTGGATTGGATTTGTGTAATCTGGAGGGGGTCAGGTACCATCTGCTTAGGAGTTTGAAGTGTACTTTGGAATGATTTATGCCATATTTTTTAGTCATGTTCTTCAGTCATCTCTGTATCCCATGTTCTAGTTTATGTGGGTAGTGACTGTTCATTTGGGAGAAGGAGAACTTTGTATAGAAACGTGATTGTGTGTCTTAGGGGAGTTTGTTGGGTACATAGGTGTTGGAAGGGAGTGAGATCTCTTTGCATTTTAGTTTTGTGTCTGTGTGTTGAGATGTAGTGTATTATCTGTGCCCAAGATAACCAGGTGGGGAGTATTGTTGGGTCCCATTGATGTAGTTTTTCTAGGGACATTACGTTTCCCTGTTCAATTGTGAAGTGTTCCCTTCTCTCAGTTTTTATACCTGTTTGGGAAGTGAGTGTGCATTTCCTGATGGCAGGTCAGGGTTTTCTCTAATGGGGAGGAGTGACGACTATATGGATGAGATGTGTAGATTAGTGGCTGCTGTTTTAATACCATTCTTTTAATGTTTCTTCTATTGTTGGGTAGTGTAGAAGTAAATCCGGTCGTTTTCTCGGTTCTGTCCAGGCTAGCGTTGCAACTTTGCCCCTTTTGAGCAGATAGTTGTCTAGTTGAACCCAAGCTTTCTGATTTGAGTTATCACTCCATTCAAGGATTTATTGTAACAATGTGGCTTTTCTGTAAAGGGCAAGGTTAGGTAGTCCTAGACCCCCTATCTTATTCTGTACTCTATCCCCTGAATGCATTTATATGATTAAAAGCAAAGCAAGGGATTAACGAGGTTCCCATTTTATTAAATGGGAACGAATATTCCCTGGCATTGCTTCCGGAGGATACTAACCTGATAGCACTTTAAAAAGGAAGCAGACAGCAAAATGGATCACACACAAAGCCCGGAAGAAGCCTGTATTCAGATGAAATGTACGTAGGCAAGTTTTTTCCTACACCGTGGATGTTACTTGTGGAAGACAGCTGACTACTGGTAATAACCTACGCATAGCCCGGTAAGGGAAAAAGCAAAAGGTTTTATTGAGTCTCAGTTGTTGTCATGTCTAGTAGGGCAATTGAAACCCTTTTGGCAGTGAACATTGAGTTCAAATTGCATATTCCCTGTAATAACCGGAGCAAGCAAAAGATTACCCCGTTTCCACGAATTCCCAGAGACTCTAAGAACTGAAGGCCCTTGAAGATTCCTGTGTTTTGTTGGACTATAAGGTGACAGCACAATCCAGCATTGTCTGCTGCAAACCCCCCCCCCGACTCAGAGACTCAGAATGTTGAAACCTCCTGATCTAATGCTGGGACCCCCTGTTATCTAGTCTTTGTGTGAAGTGTCTTTTTGTTATTGTGTGAGTCATCCATTGTCCTTTTGTAAGTCAGGATGTGATTAGAATCTTGTTTAACTAACCATTGTCTGATGTTTGTCTCATTGTATAATATTTCTTTCTATTGATTATGTAGTAACTACCCCCATTTGTTGGAAATGTATAAAAGCTGTGTTTTCTGTGCAATAAAGCAGTTCCTATTTTGACCCTCAAGCATTCAGTCTTGGCTAATGTTCTTGGGGGTAGCTATAACAACTAGCAGCGGCCGTTATTCTAATAGTGGCAGGTATCCAGTGGAGGTTCATGGGTTGGCGTTTGGTGGGAGGAAGCTGACTTTAGCGGGTATACTACCCAGTCTGGGGTACCGAGACCCGTTACAATTGGCTGTCAGTGGTGGGATCTGCTTCCTCCTTACGGAGCAGTTCCAAACTACCAGTGGGACCTCTAAGGAAATGGAGGCTGAATTCCAGTGGAGATTGCAGGCAGTGCTGACCCAGTTTGATGGCCCTGTCTTGGCAGAATGCAAACTGGCCTGGAAGGATATTGTTCGACGGAAACTCTGGCAAGAGGCGTTCCAGTTCGAACAAGACTACCAGGGGAAGTCCCTTCCTACTCCAGAGCAGCAATACTGGCTCAATATGGATCTACAAATACCGTTCCTGGGAAAGCAGCCCCGGGAGGAATGGATAGCCGAATTGGACGGATTGGTCCAGACAGAGATGGAGGTGGATGAAGGGTACTGGGCACTGCGGTGGTATGTGGCCCAGGTGTGTCAGGAGATGGAGACAGATGATCCTACAGAGGGCTATGGCTACGGCGGCCCAGGATTGCTATTTGAAAGTCTCACACAGGACCCCCACTGCGGGAGTATGGCAGAGTGGCGTCAGGAGGACATACTGGAACACAAAGAGCTGAGGCTGAACCTTACAGAAGAACCCGGACTTAGAGAAGAACTTTATTACCTAGCTCCCCACGAGTGGGAGCTAGAAAAGGCATATAAAAGGCTGTTAGGTGGCGTTCAGCAGCATGCCTCAGAGCCTGAAGAGGGCTATGGTGCAGCGATCAGGGATTTATTGGACTTTTCCTCAGAGGAGTGGCAACCGGTAATGAGCTACCCTGAGCTCCTAGACCACGATCAGCAGCCTGGCCCTGAGCTTGCCACACCAGTAGAAGCGCTGGCAACAGGACAGGGCACCAATGGCCTCTGTCCAGCACTTGTGATATCTCTGGAGTCCCAGGAAGAAGAGGTAGCCGACCTCTCTCCACAGCAGCTGAGTCAGTTCCAGGGAGAGGAGGTAGCTGACCTATCTCCCCAACAGCAGAACGGTTTCCAGGGAGAGGAGGTAGCCGACCTCTCTCCACAGTGGCAGAGCGGTTTTCAGGGAGAGGAGGTAGCCGAACCTCTCTCCCCAGCGGCAAAACCTGTTCCAGGGAGAGGAAGTAGCCGACCTCTCTCCACAGCAGCATAGTCAGTTCCAGGGAGAGGAGGTAGCTAAACTCTCTCTCCCCAGCGGCAAAGCGGTTTCCAGGGAGAGGAGGTAGCCGACCTCTCTCCACAGCAGCAGAGTCGGTTCCAGGGAGAGGAGGTAGCTAAACTCTCTCCCCAGCAGCAGAGCGGTTTCCAATGAGAGGATGTAGCAGGCCTCTCCCCACAGCAGGAGAGTCAGTTCCAGGGAGAGGAGGTAGCCAACCTCTCTCCACAGTGGCAGAACCAGTGCCAGGGAGAAGAGGTAGCCTTCCTCTCTCCACAGCGGCAGAGCCAGTTCCAGGGAGGGGAGGTAGCCAACCTCTCTCCCCAGCTGTAGAACCAGTTCCAGTGAGAGGAGGTAGCTAGCCTCTCTCCCCAGCAATAAAGCAGGGCCCAGGGAGAGGAGGTAGCTGACCTCTCTCCCCAGCAGCTTAGCGTGTTCCAGGAAGAAGAAATCTGCATTCTCACTCCCCAGTGGCAGTGGCCAAAAACAAAAATGGAAGAAATTTTTTAGCTGGGCCATCCGAATAACACAGGTCCATACCAGTGGGTGGTCTGGTACCTGGTTAGTCTACCCCAGGGGGGGAAGAAATGTAATGGAAGCTTCCTTTACTTTTTTACTTGGAGAGGAATGCAGACCAGCCTCCTCCCCACCGACCATGGACCCTGGAACTTGAGGGGATTCTATGATTTGGGAGGCGGGTGTCCATGGTACATTTGGGGTACTTTTACCCTGGATTCAGGTTTACCCCGTTTCCACGAATTCCCAGACTCTAAGAACTGAAGGGCCTTGAAGATTCATGTGTTTTGTTGGAGTATAAGGTGACAGCACAATCCAGCATTGTCTGCTGCAAACCACCCCCCCCCCTAGACTCGGAGACTAAGAATGTTGAAACCTCCTGCTCTAATGCTGGGACCCCCTGTTGTTATCTAGTCTAGGTGTGAAGTGTCTTTTTATTATTGTGTGAGTCATCCATTTTCCTTTTGTAAGTCAGGATGTGATTAGAATCTTGTTTAACTAACCATTGTCTGATTTGTCTCATTGTATAATATTTGTTTCTATTGAATATGTAGTAACTACCCCCATTTGTTGGAAATTTATAAAAGCTGTGTTTTCTGTGCAATGAAGCAGTTCCTATTTTGACCCTCAAGCATTCAGTCTTGGCTAATGTTCTTCGGGGTAGCTATAACAACTTGCAGCGTCCGTTATTCTAATAGTGGCAGGTATCCAGTGGAGGTTCATGGGCTGGCGTTTGGTGGGAGGAAGCTGACTTTAGCGGGTATACCCAGTCTGGGGTACAGAGACCCGTTACACTCTTATCATGGAGTAGGATCGTAGTTTTTCATTGATTATACTGCTACTAGCAATTTCTTGTATAAACGTCCACTGGTGTATTGTTATGTACAGAATATATCATAATCTTTCTGTTTTACTGATCATGTAAATTGTCCAGATAGTTGACTGTGCCTTTTCTGTTCACATTTTTTGAGGTATTATTATATAGCCTCTGGTGATTTAAATTGGTTAATATTGGACAAAAGTGCTATTTGTGAGATCTCTTTTTTTTTTTCCTTCTAATTATTAACTTAGATCTCAGCACCGGTAATAATTTTTTACATTTTGTCCTCACCTCTCTATTATCCTGAGCTGAAGTAACTTTACATACTAGACCCCCTATCCCTCTGGGCATGCTCATTGTCTGTCTCTGTACTCTACTTTTTTGCCCACCCCACACAAGTTTGTCTATAAGGGTTTGTAATTGTGGTTAAAAATTTGTGGGTAGGGGTATCAGCAGCCAATATCAAGATTTGAGGCAATTTATTTATTTTATACATTCCCCCCCCCCCAATTTTCTGTAATGTAGGATCCCACTTACCCTCCAACCTCCCTGATTCCACCCAAACAGCTCTCTAACCCTCCCACCTCTAACTTGTGTGCACCGTCTTAGGTACTGGCAGCTATCTGCCAGTACCTATAAAAATGCAATTTTTTTTTTTAAATATAATTTTTTTTTAAAAAGTTTGTTATGTAGTGGTCCCCCCACCTTTTTTCTGTAGTGCAGCTCCCCCATCTCTCCCTTTTTTTTTTTTTTTTTTTTAAATTTTCCGCAGTGTAGGGCCCTCCCACTCCCTATCCCCCCCCCTCTGCTGCAGGACTGACGGCCCACCCGCCTCCTGCTTTCTCTCCCACACCTCCTGCAGGCATCAGCAGATGATCATTACAGACGGTGACACACACAGTGTCACCGTCTGTAATGATCTGGCATCCGTCTTCATGTGGAACCGTTGCATCATATTAAGACAGATGCCTGGATCTCAGAAACTCCAGCTCTCAGCTGTAACTTAACAGCTGAGACTGCTGGAGCTTCCTGTAGTTCTGTTGTGTGTGTGTGTGTGTGTATATATACGTTGTGCAATACGATAAGGAAAGTAACCACAGAAGTGTATATATATGTCATAATGGGTTAAGGGGTTAAGCTTAATTTTGACTTTACTGTCCCTTTTAGTCTATTATTTTCTTGACTTAAAGTGCATTACTCTGATTTTTTGTGTGTGTGTTTGTGAGTGCTTAGCCCTCTAGTTTTGGGTGCATTCTTAGTGGTGCTTCCTTCTTTTTGTTAATTTTTGCATTTGATGTACTTTTTTTTTTTTTTTTTCCATTTTTTTTAAAGTGACAATAAACATAATCTCCCCCCCCCACCCATAATTGTGCGGCATGTGCACAATTAATTACCATAATGAGACTCTAACCTTTTAAAAATAATGTCTCTATATTTATGGCCCAAAAAAGTATCCGTTCACAGTTGAAAATCCCTCCTGTCTGACGCTGCATCATTTTTAAAAATGTAGGATTGTTTTCAAATGACAACCTGCTTGAATAGACCATACAGATAAATAAAGAGTGGGAGCATGCTATAAAGTCATTTTCTGCTTTATCCAATTTAAATTCATCTGCATATTTATCCAGGTGGATCACAGAAATAAAGCATATCGACAAGCTTCTTTATCACAAATGGTTGTATGCCAGCAAACATAGCAAACGTAACATTCCTGTTGTATTGTTCACTGCATCATCTTACTATGTCACTGATGAACACAACTATTGCCTCAATAATTTGTTCAGATTATTTTATAACCCCCCATTTTTAATGTGACATTTCCAATAAACTTGTTGAAAACTTCAAAATGTTTTTTAAATAAATAATAAAGAAAGAAAATGGGACATTGAGAATATTATTTCCCTATTCATATGCTGGAATTAAATGTTTTATTTTTCCTTTTTTATTTGGATATTAAATAGTCCAATATTAAAAGGATATAAAACTCAACAATTTTCTTTTGTGATTCAGACAGAACATACCATTTAAAAAAAGTTTCCAATCTAGATGACAGCACTATATGGCAGGAAAGAGTGCTGCCATCTAGTGTTCTTGCAAATGGATACCATTCTTGCAAACTGATGCCATTTAAGTAAAGTATAATTAAATTAGAAAGTTGTTTAACTCTTTGAGTGCTAACGACTGCTCTGAACCGTCGCAGAGTTTTGCTAGCACTCTCCCACCTTGAGGGAGAACTGGGGGCTCCCTCCCGCTCCTAGCCCGGCGATCGTGCCTGTATAGTGACAGGCATCACCGGGGCTTCACGGTTTGCGTGGTGATGTCACGCGCAATGACGTGATGACGTCACTGCGCAACTTTATTAACAAAATGACAATGTTAAGTATAGGAAAAGCCTGTATCTCAGGCATCTAAGCAGCTACAGACCCCCAAGACCCACCGTTGGAAAGGTAATCGCCTAACCTAAAGAAGTTAAAACAGCTTAGCACCCGAGTGGGAAAGTGCTTAACACTCAAAGGGTCCACATGCTCTGTCTGAATAATGAAAGTAAAGTGTTGGTTTTCATATCCCTTTAAAGGACTGTGTGTGTTTTCTCTAGTTGTTTTTATTATTTTTGTTTACACCTATTCCAAAGCTTTGCTGTATCTACATTGAGTAAAACTGGATTTCTCCAACATTGGTGTGTCCGGTCCACGGCGTCATCCATTACTTGTGGGAATATCTCTTCCCCAACAGGAAATGGCAAAGAGTCCCAGCAAAGTTGGCCATATAGTCCCTCCTAGGCTCCGCCCACCCCAGTCATTCTCTTTGCCGTTGCACAGGCAACATCTCCACGGAGATGGTTAAGAGTTTTTTTGTGTTTAAATGTAGTTTTTTATTCTTCTATCAAGTGTTTGTTATTTTAAAATAGTGCTGGTATGAACTATTTACTCTGAAACAGAAAGGGATGAAGATTTCTGTTTGTGAGAGGAAGATGATTTTAGCAGACAGTAACTAAAATCGATTGCTGTTTCCACATAGGACTGTTGAGATGAAGTAACTTCAGTTGGGGGAAACAGTTAGCAGACTTTTCTGCTTAAGGTATGACTAGCCATATTTCTAACAAGACCATGTAATGCTGGAAGGCTGTCATTTCCCCTCATGGGGACCGGTAAGCCATTTTCTTAGTCAAGCAAACAGAATAAAGGGCTTAATATGGGCTATAAAACTGGTAGACACTTTTATGGGCTAAATCGATTGCTTTATTTGGGCATTTTATACATGTTTATGCTGGTATTTCACATTTATAAACTTGGGGAACGTTTTTTAACGTCAGGCACTATGTTAGACACCTTTTCCAGTCAGGGAGGGCCTTCCCAGTTGTAGGCTGAGCCTCATTTTCGCGCCATTACTGCGCAGTTGTTTTTTGAGAGCAAGACATGCAGATGCATGTGTGAGGATCTGAAAGTAGCTGGAAAAGTTTCTAGAAGGCGTCACTTGGTATCGTATTCCCCTCTGGGCTTGGTTAGGTCACAGCAAAGGCTATAGCTGGGACTGTATAGGGGTTAAAGCTCTGAAAATTGGTGTGCAATACTCTTAATGCTTTAAGACACTGTGGTGAAATGTTGGTAATTTTTGAACAATTCCTTCATACTTTTTCACATATTCAGTAATAAAGTGTTTTCTGTTTAAAATTTAAAGAGACAGTAACGGTTTTGTTTTAAAACGTTTTTTGTGCTTTATTGACAAGTTTTTAAGCCTGTTTAACATGTCTGTGCCTTCGGATAAGCTATGTTCTATATGTATGAAAGCCAATGTGTCTCCCCATTTAAATTTGTGTGATAATTGTGCCATAGCGTCCAAACAAAGTAAGGACAGTACTGCCACAGATAATGAAATTGCCCAAGATGATTCCTCAGATGAGGGGAGTAAACATGATACTACATCATCTCCTACCGTGTCTACACCAGTTTTGCCCACGCAGGAGGCCCCTAGTACATCTAGCGCGCCAATGCTTATTACCATGCAACAATTGACGGCTGTAATGGATAACTCCATAGCAAATATTTTATCCAAAATGCCTACATATCAGAGAAAGCGCGATTGCTCTGTTTTAAACACTGAAGAGCAGGAGGGCGCTGATAATTGTTCTGTCATACCCTCACACCAATCTGAAGTGGCCATGAGGGAGGTTTTGTCAGATGGGGAAATTTCAGATTCAGGAAAAATTTCTCAACAAGCTGAACCTGATGTTGTGACATTTAAATTTAAATTAGAACATCTCCGCGCACTGCTTAAGGAGGTGTTATCTACTCTGGATGATTGTGACAACTTGGTCATTCCAGAGAAATTATGCAAGATGGACAAGTTCCTAGAGGTTCCGGTGCACCCCGACGCTTTTCCTATACCTAAGCGGGTGGCGGACATAGTGAATAAGGAGTGGGAAAAGCCCGGCATACCTTTTGTTCCCCCTCCTATATTTAAGAAATTATTTCCTATGGTCGACCCCAGAAAGGACTTATGGCAGACAGTCCCTAAGGTCGAGGGGGCAGTTTCTACTCTAAACAAGCGCACTACTATTCCTATCGAGGATAGTTGTGCTTTCAAAGATCCTATGGATAAAAAATTGGAGGGTTTGCTTAAAAAGATTTTTGTACAGCAAGGTTACCTTCTACAACCCATTTCGTGCATTGTTCCTGTCACTACAGCAGCGTGGTTCTGGTTCGAGGAACTAGAAAAGTCGCTCAGTAGAGAGACTCCATATGAGGAGGTTATGGACAGAGTTCACGCACTTAAGTTGGCTAACTCTTTTATTTTAGATGCTGCTTTGCAATTAGCTAGATTAGCGGCGAAAAATTCAGGGTTTGCAATCGTGGCGCGCAGAGCGCTTTGGCTAAAGTCTTGGTCAGCGGATGTATCATCCAAGACAAAATTGCTTAACATCCCTTTCAAAGGTAAAACTCTATTTGGACCAGAATTGAAATAGATTATCTCAGACATCACTGGGGGAAAGGGCCACGCCCTTCCACAAGATAGGCCTTTCAAGGCCAAGAATAAGTCTAATTTTCGTTCCTTTCGCAATTTCAGGAACGGACCGGCCTCTAATTCTGCATCCTCTAAGCAAGAGGGTAATGCCTCACAACCCAAACCAGCCTGGAAACCGATGCAAGGCT
This sequence comes from Bombina bombina, assembly GCF_027579735.1. Lineage (NCBI taxonomy): Eukaryota > Metazoa > Chordata > Amphibia > Anura > Bombinatoridae > Bombina > Bombina bombina. The sequence goes on from NC_069501.1 coordinate 946,681,054, forward strand.
GGAACAAGGGTAAGCAGGCCAAGAAGCCTGCTGCTGCTAACAAAACAGCATGAAGGAGTAGCCCCCGATCCGGGACCGGATCTAGTAGGGGGCAGACTCTCTCTCTTTGCTCAGGCTTGGGCAAGAGATGTTCAGGATCCCTGGGCACTAGAAATAGTTTCTCAGGGTTATCTTCTGGAATTCAGGGAACTACCCCCAAGGGGAAGGTTCCACATGTCTCACTTATCCTTAAACCAAATAAAGAGACAGGCGTTCTTACATTGTGTAGAAGACCTGTTAAAGATGGGAGTGATACACCCAGTTCCAATAAAGGAACAAGGAATGGGATTTTATTCAAATCTGTTCGTAGTTCCCAAAAAAGAGGGAACTTTCAGACCAATTTTGGACTTGAAGATCCTAAACAAATTTCTCAGGGTACCATCGTTCAAGATGGAAACCATTCGAACGATTCTACCCACTATCCAGGAAGGTCAATTTATGACTACCGTGGATCTAAAGGATGCGTACCTACATATTCCTATCCACAAAGAACATCATCAGTTCCTAAGGTTCGCCTTCTGGACAAACATTACCAGTTTGTGGCCCTCCCATTCGGGTTAGCCACTGCTCCAAGGATTTTCACAAAGGTACTAGGGTCCCTTCTAGCGGTTCTAAGACCGAGGGGCATTGCAGTAGTACCTTACTTGGACGACATTCTAATACAAGCGTCGTCCCTGTCAAAAGAAAAGGCTCATACAGACATCGTTCTGGCCTTTCTCAGATCACACGGATGGAAGGTGAACATAGAAAAAAGTTCTCTGTCTCCGTCAACAAGAGTTCCCTTCTTGGGAACAATAATAGATTCCTTAGAAATGAGGATTTTTCTGACAGAGGTCAGAAAGTCAAAACTTCTGAGCGCTTGTCAAGTTCTTCATTCTGTTCCACGTCCTTCCATAGCGCAGTGCATGGAAGTATTAGGGTTGATGGTTGCAGCAATGGACATAGTTCCTTTTGCACGAATTCATCTAAGACCATTACAACTGCGCATGCTCAAACAGTGGAATGGGGACTATACAGACTTGTCTCCAATGATTCAAGTAGATCAGAAGACCAGAGATTCACTCCGTTGGTGGCTGACCCTGGACCATCTATCCCAGGGAATGAGCTTCCGCAGACCAGAGTGGGTCATTGTCACGACCGACGCCAGTCTAGTGGGCTGGGGTGCGGTCTGGGAATCCCTGAAAGCTCAGGGACTATGGTCTCGGGAAGAGTCTCTTCTCCCGATAAACATTCTGGAACTAAGAGCGATCTTCAATGCTCTCAGGGCTTGGCCTCAGCTAGCAAAGGCCAGATTCATAAAATTCCAATTAGACAACATGACGACTGTTGCGTATATCAATCATCAGGGGTTAACAAGGAGTTCCCTGGCGATGAAAGAAGTGACCAAAATAATTCAATGGGCGGAGGATCACTCCTGCCACCTATCTGCGATCCACATCCCAGGTGTGGAAAACTGGGAAGCGGATTATCTGAGTCGTCAGACATTCCATCCAGGGGAGTGGGAACTCCACCCGGAGATCTTTGCCCAACTAACTCAATTATGGGGCATTCCAGACATGGATCTGATGGCGTCTCATCAGAACTTCAAGGTTCCTTGCTACGGGTCCAGATCCAGGGATCCCAAGGCGACTCTAGTAGATGCACTAGTAGCACCTTGGACCTTCAACCTAGCTTATGTATTTCCACCGTTTCCTCTCATTCCCAGGCTGATAGCCAGGATCAAAGAGGAGAGGGCCTCAGTGATCTTGATAGCTCCTGCGTGGCCACGCAGGACTTGGTATGCAGACCTGGTGAATATGTCATCGGTTCCACCATGGAAGCTACCTTTGAGACAGGACCTTCTTGTTCAGGGTCCATTCGAACATCCAAATCTGGTCTCCCTCCAGCTGACGGCTTGGAGATTGAACGCTTGATTCTATCAAAGCGTGGGTTTTCAGATTCTGTGATAGATACTCTGGTTCAGGCCAGAAAACCGGTAACTAGAAAGATTTACCATAAAATATGGAAAAGATATATCTGTTGGTGTGTATCCAAAGGATTCCCATGGAATAAGATAAAAATTCCTAAGATTCTCTCCTTTCTACAAGAAGGTTTGGAGAAAGGATTATCTGCAAGTTCTCTAAAGGGACAGATCTCTGCTTTATCTGTCTTACTACACAAAAGACTGGCAGCTGTGCCAGATGTTCAAGCATTTGTTCAGGCTCTGGTTAGGATCAAGCCTGTTTACAGACCTTTGACTCCTCCCTGGAGTCTAAATCTAGTTCTTTCAGTTCTTCAAGGGGTTCCGTTTGAACCTTTACATTCCATAGATATTAAGTTACTATCTTGGAAAGTTTTGTTTTTGGTTGCTATTTCTTCTGCTAGAAGAGTTTCAGAGTTATCTGCTCTGCAGTGTTCTCCGCCCTATCTGGTGTTCCATGCAGATAAGGTGGTTTTGCGTACTAAGCCTGGTTTTCTTCCAAAGGTTGTTTCTAACAAGAATATTAACCAGGAGATAGTTGTACCTTCTTTATGTCCGAATCCAGTTTCAAAGAAGGAACGTTTGTTTCACAATTTGGACGTAGTCCGTGCTCTACAATTCTATTTAGAGGCTACAAAAGATTTCAGACAAACATCTTCTTTGTTTGTTGTCTATTCTGGTAAAAGGAGAGGTCAAAAAGCGACTTCTACCTCTCTTTCCTTTTGGCTTAAAAGCATCATCCGATTGGCTTATGAGACTGCCGAACGGCAGCCTCCTGAAAGAATCAGAGCTCACTCCACTAGGGCTGTGGCTTCCACATGGGCCTTCAAGAACGAGGCTTCTGTTGACCATATATGTAAGGCAGCGACTTGGTCTTCACTGCACACTTTTGCCAAATTTTACAAATTTGATACTTTTGCTTCTTCGGAGGCTATTTTTGGGAGAAAGGTTTTGCAAGCCGTGGTGCCTTCCTTTTAGGTGACCTGATTTGCTCCCTCCCTTCATCCGTGTCCTAAAGCTTTGGTATTGGTTCTCACAAGTAATGGATGACGCCGTGGACCGGACACACCAATGTTGGAGAAAACAAAATTTATGCTTACCTGATAAATTACTTTCTCCAACGGTGTGTCCGGTCCACGGCCCGCCCTGGTTTTTTAATCAGGTCTGATGAATTATTTTCTCTAACTACAGTCACCACGGTACCATATGGTTTCTCCTATATATTTCCTCCTGTCCGTCGGTCGAATGACTGGGGTGGGCGGAACCTAGGAGGGACTATATGCCCAGCTTTGCTGGGACTCTTTGCCATTTCCTGTTGGGGAAGAGATATTCCCACAAGTAATGGATGACGCCGTGGACCGGACACACCGTTGGAGAAAGTAATTTATCAGGTAAGCATAAATTCTGTTTTCTACAAACAGAAAACTATGGTGCCTGTATATTTTCTGTGGTTTATAGATCTGAAACAAATGAGTTAAACTCTGGGATATGCATGATTGCCTCTTCTGTTTTTTTTATCATATGAGAAGTTTTAATCAGTTGTATTTATATGCTGCAGCTGAGATGCTTTGCAAATAACTCAAAGCCTGCAGGAGTACTTGCTACAAGAAAGTTGAGAAACAATGTGATATTAAATATTTGTTTCTAATTTATTTCACTCCCTCTTCATTGTTTTTTTTTTCTTTCTAGAGTGAATTATATGGACATATTTTCTCTGTTCCATCTATTTGATTGGTTGCCTGTTTAAATGTAGTGAGCAGTTCTATGTTACTCCACTCTTGTGTTAAACTTGTTTCCATTACATCTGACAAAGTCTTAGACAGTGGGACTCCCCTCTGATGAAACTTACAAGTTGCTGCCCCCTTGGGATAGGTGCTACTTAATTTTATAATATGAAAATATGCATGAATCCAGTCAATAGAACAGGGCCCAGATAGGACCCAGCCAGTGTATGAGTATATGAGCTAAAACATGGCAACTGCTTACAGAGCAGAACAAACCCAGACATAAATCCTAAAACATTATCTTTCTTACAGTTTCGCCAAGGATCAATGATAATTTATGTTAATGGGACAGTGTAGTCAAAATTAAACTTACATGTATTTGAGAGAGCACAGCTTTTTTAAACCTCTCTGCAGTGTACTTCTATGATCAGTTTTGCTTAGTTCTCTTGGTATCCTTTGTCGGTATATAACAGGTTTAGAATATAATTTATTAATATTATAGCAGTTGCCAACCAATAAGATGTATATATGTAACAATATACTTATTAAAATCAATATTTATTCCTTAATTCTAGATTAGTTATCATGTATAGACACTTTAAATTATATTTATGTAGAAACTAGATTATGAATCAATTATGCACGCTTATTCCGTTACAATATTCTATACAACAGAATCGGATCATAAAATGCACTTCTAAAAATTAACCTTGCTCACAATGGAATGCATTAAATTATCACAAATTAATATAAAGAGTGTATTATATAATTAAATAACTTTTTGTTTTCACAATGGATGATCTTAATGCCAGTACTTGTTCCATGGTTTAAATGCCAATGTGGAACCCCCGCTTACTTTTTGCCCCTCATGCACTGAGAGGGCATTGCAATGTAGAGAGCAGATTTTCTTTAACAAAGATATAGCTCAGGATGTTTCTCAGACTGATGAGACTCAGGGTATGCCAATTCTTTCTCCCCAAGCGTCACCATGTTCTTCAACTGCGTCCATTTAATTTACTCTGCAGGATATGGCTGCAGTTATGTCATCCACTCTTACAGAAGTTTTATCCAAGTTGCCGGTGTTACAGGGCAAACGCAGCAGGACAGAAGCCCCTTTGGTTCCTGCAACTTCTGATGCTTTGATGACTATCTCCGATGTGCCCTCCCAGGGATCTGATTTGGGGGGTAGGGAACTTCTGTCTGAGGGGGAACTTTCTGACTCAGGGAGTGCGTTACCTCAGACAGACTCAGACGTCATGTCCTTCAGATTTAAGCCTCCGCCTGTTACTTCGGGAGGTTTTAGCAACTCTGGATGACTGACTCTATTGTGGTACCTCCAGAGAAATTGTGTAAGATGGACAAATACTTAGAGGTTTCTTCTTATTCTGATGTTTTTCCGGTTCATAAGAGAATTTCGGAAATTATTACGCGGGAATGGGAAAGACTGGGTATCCCGTTCTCACCTTCTCCTAATTTTAAGAAAATGTACCCTATAGCTTACTCTGTTCGGGATTCTTGGAAAATGATCCCTAAGGTGGAGGGAGCTATCTCTACCCTGGCTAAACGTACGACTATCCCTATTGAGGGCAGTTGTGCTTTCAAAGACCCTGTGGATAAGAAGTTGGAGGGTCTTCTAAAAAAGCTGTTTGTTCATCAAGGTTTTCTATTATAACCGACGGCCTGTATTGTACCAGTTACAACTGTGGCTGCCTTTTGGTTTGACGCCTTAGAAGAGTCTCTTAAGACTGAGATGTCTTTAGCGGAAATACTGGATAGAATTAAGGCCCTTAAGCTGGCTAAGTCTTTTGTTATGGATGCCGCCTTTCAGATCGCCAACTTGGAGGCTAAGAATGCAGGATTGGCCATTTTAGCGCGCAGAGCCTAATGGTTAAAATCTTGGTCTGCGGATGTGTCCTCTAAATCCAAGCTTTTGGCTATTCCTTTAAAAGGAAAGACCCTGTTCGGGCCTGACTTGAAAGAAATAATTTCTGACATTACGGGAGGTAAGGGTCATCTCCTACCTCAGGATAAAACATTTAAACAAAGGTCCAAGTCCATCTGGAGACCCAAACAGGCTTGGAACAAGGGTAAACAACCCAAGAAGCCCGCTGCTGCTGCCAAAACAGCATGAAGGGGCGGTCCCCGATCCGGGAACAGATCTAGTAGGGGGCAGACTTTGTCTCTTTGTCCACACATAGATATGAGACGTTCAGGACCCATTGACACTAGAGATCGTGTCTCAAGGGTATCAGTTGGAATTCAAAAATTCCTTCCCAAGGGGAAGGTTTCTTCTTTCACGATTGTCTGTAGACCAGATAAAAAGAGAGGCGTTCTTACGTTGTGTAAAAGACCTCTCCACTATGGGAGTAATTTGTCCCATTCCAATACAGGAACAGGGGCAGGGGTTTTACTCAAATCTTTTTGTGGTTCCCAAAAAAGAGGTAACTTTCCGACCCATTTTAGACCTCAAGAGTCTAAACAAGTTTCTCAGAGTTCCATCCTTCAAGATGGAGACTATTCGGACAATTCTTCCATTGATCCAGGAGGGTCAATATATGAATACCATGGACAAAGGATGCATATCTTCATATTCCTATCCACAGAGATCATCACCAGTTCCTGAGGTTTGCCTTTCTGGACAAACATTTTCAGTTTGTGGCCCTTCCTTTCGGACTGGCCACGGCACCCAGGATCTTCACGAAGGTTCTATGGTCTTTGCTGGCGGTTCTCAGACTGCAGGGAATTGCAGTGGCGCCTTATCTGGACGATATTCTGATCCAGGCATCGTCTTATCAGCTGACAAAGTCTCATGCCGACATTGTTCTATCCTTTCTAAGGACTCACTGGTGGAAGGTGAATCTAGAGAAGAGTTCTCTAGTTCCACAATCAAGGGTTCCCTTCCTGGGAACTCTAATAGACTCTATATCCATGAAAATCTTCTTGACTGAAGTCAGAAAGTTAAAGATTCTGAATACATGCCGATCCCTTCAGTCCAATCCTCGTCCATCAGTGGCCCAGTGCATGGAGGTAATTGGATTGATGGTGGCGGCAATGGACATCATCCAGTTTGCTCGTTTTCATCTCAGACCTCTACAACTGAGCATGCTCAGACAGTTGAATGGAGATTATGCAAATTTGTCTCCTCAGATAGATCTGGATCAGGAGACAAGATACTCTCTTCTTTGGTGGTTGACGCAGGATCATCTGTCCCAATGGATGTGCTTCCGCAGACCCTCATGGGTGATAGTGACAACGGACGTCAGTCTACTAGGATGGGGTGCAGTCTGGAATTCCCTGAAGGCCAGGGTGTGTGGACTCGGTCGGAGTCTCTACTTCCAATCAACATTCTGGAGTTGAGAGCAATATTCAATGCACTTCAGGCTTGACCTCAGTTGGCTTCGGCCAAATTCATCCTATTTCAGTCAGACAAAATCACGACTGTAGCTTACATCAATCATCAGGGAGGAACAAGGAGTTCCTTAGCGATGACAGAAGTATCCAAGATAATTCGGTGGACGGAGGCTCACTCTTGTTATCTGTCAGCAATCTACATCCCAGGAGTGGACAACTGGGAAGTGGATTTTTTGAGCAGACAGACGTTTCATCCAAGGGAATGGGAACTCCATCCGGAAGTCTTTGCCACCCTGATTCTCAGATGGGGCAGACCGGAGTTGGATCTTATGGCATCTCGTTAGAATGCCAAGCTTCCAAGATATGGATCCAGGTCCAGGGATCCTCAGGCCGAACTGATAGATGCCTTGGCAGTGCCTTGGTCGTTCAACCTAGCTTATGTGTTTCCACCGTTTGCTCTCCTTCCCCAGGGGATCGCTCGGATCAAGCAGGAGAGGGCTTCGGTGATTCTCATCGCTCCTGCGTGGCCTCGCAGGACTTGGTATGCCGACTTGGTGGACATGTCCTCTCTGCCATCGTGGAAGCTTCCATTGAGACAGGACCTTCTCATTCAGGGACCCTTCCATCACCCGAATCTAGTTTCTCTACAGCGGACTGCTTGGAGATTGAACGCTTGATTTTATCTAAGCGAGGGTTCTCTGATTCGGTCATTGATACCTTGATTCAGGCACGTAAGCCTGTTACTAGAAATATTTACCATAAGATATGGTGTAAATATCATTATTGGTGCAAATCCAAGGGCTACTCGTGGAGTAGGGTTAGGATTCCCAGGTTTTTATCTTTTCTCCAAGAAGGATTGAAGAAAGGGTTATCAGTAAGTTCCTTAAAGGGACAGATTTCTGCTTTGTCTATTCTGTTACACAAACGTCTGTCAGATGTTCAATCTTTTTGTCAGGCTCTGACTAGAATCAGGCCTGTGTTTAGACCAATTGCTCCTCCGTGGAGTTTCAATTTAGTTCTTAATGTTCTTCAAGGGGTTCCGTTTGAACCTATGCATTCCATAGATATTAAGTTGTTATCTTGGAAAGTTTTATTTTTGGTTGCTATTTCTTCTGCTCGCAGAGTTTCTGAGCTTTCAGCTTTACAATGTGATTCTCCTTATCTTATCTTATTTTCCATTCTGATAGGTGGTGTTACGTACCAAACCTGGTTTCCTTCCTAAGGTTGTTTCTAATAAGAATATTAATCAGGAAATTGTTGTTCCTTCCTTGTGTCCTAATCCTTCTTCTAAGAAGGAGCGTCTGTTACATAACTTGGACGTGGTCCGTGCCCTGAAGTTTTACTTGCAGGCGACTAAAGAATTTCGTCCATCATCATTATTTGTTATTTTTTCTGGAAAGCGTAGGGGCCAGAAAGCTTCGGCTACCTCTCTTTCTTTCTTTTTGGCTGAAGAGTATCATCCGTTTTGCATATGAGACTGCTGGACAGCAGCCTCCTGAAAGAATTACGGCTCATTCTACTAGGGCTTTGGCTTCCTCATGGGCATTTAAAAATGATGCTTCTGTTGAACAGATTTGCAAGGCTGCAACTTGGTCATCTCTTCACACTTTTTCCAAATTTTACAAATTTGATACTTTTGCCTCGTCTGAGGCTGTTTTTGGGAGAAAGGTTCTTCAAGCAGTGGTGCCTTCCGTTTAGGTTCCTGTCTTGTCCCTCCCTTTCATTTTCATCTAACTTTGGTCGAATGACTGGAGTGGGAAGGAAGGGAGGAGCTATATATACAGCTCTGTTGTGGTGCTCTATGCCTCCTCCTGCTGACCAGGAGGCGTAATCTCATAAGTAAGGATGAAATCCGTGGACTCGTCATATTGTAAAAGAAATACATTTATCAGGTAAGCATAAATTTCCTTTTCTATATGATTACCTTTTATGTTCCACTTTTTGTATATACTGTATGTAAATAAGTGAAATAAGAAGTAGGGCCATTTATTGTCCTTTATTGGTAACAATATATTAAGATTACTGATTCATTCTTTCTAGTAAATAAAAATATAGGATTACTTCGCATATAGCTGATTTTTGTATTTTATATACAATGTTAATTATTTATTAAGAATTCTGTACAGATGTAATCTAATGTATCATGTTAGAGCTTATAAATGTATGAGGTTACACCCCTATTGCTTGAATAGTATAATATGAGGGTAGCAATGACATGGTCCTGGTCTTCATAAAAGCATTATAGGAATTTTTTACAAAATCAATCATTTTTTCTGACATATGATCAGTTATAACCCTTCTAGTATTATATCAAGAATGAAATGTAGGCATTTATGTAAATAGACTTTGCTATTTGTATTATGAATAGATATTTTGTTAAATATGCTTTGTTCAATATAACGTATTTCCCTATACGGTTAATCTTAAGAGGCTGGTGTGTTTTGTATACGTCACTGACACTAAGTGTATATTACAGGCCGATTAGCCAGGTGTAGCACGGTCTATGAGTAAGGCAGAAGCTGAAACGCGTTAGACCGCTGCTACACCGGCTCGTGTTCAGTGATGAGCTTTTCTCCAACATTGGTGTGTCCTGTCCACGGTGTCATCCATTACTTGTGGGAATATTCTCTTCCCTAACAGGAAATGGCAAAGAGCACAGCAAAAGCTGCCCATATAGCCCCTCCTCAGGCTCCGCCCCCCAGTCATTCTCTTTGCCGCTCTGAACAAGTAGCATCTCCACGGAGATGGTGAAGAGTATGTGGTGTTTAGTTGTAGTTTTTCTCCTGTTAAGTGTGGTCAGTCCACGGGTCATCATTACTTCTGGGATATTAACTCCTCCCCAACAGGAAGTGCAAGAGGATTCACCCAGCAGAGCTGCTATATAGCTCCTCCCCTCTACGTCACACCCAGTCATTCTCTTGCACCCAACTAATAGATAGGATGTGTGAGAGGACTGTGGTGATTATACTTAGTTTTAGGAAGCCTGTTACAATTATCGCTGACATTACAGGAGGTAAAGGCCATGCCCTGCCTCAAGACAGAGCCAAACCTAAGGCTAGACAGTCTAATTTTCGTTCCTTTCGTAATTTCAAGGCAGGAGCAGCATCAACTTCCTCTGCACCAAAACAGGAAGGAGCTGTTGCTCGCTACAGACAAGGCTGGAGACCTAACCAGTCCTGGAACAAGGGCAAGCAGGCCAGGAAACCTGCTGCTGCCCCTAAGACAGCATGAATTGAGGGCCCCCGATCCGGGAACGGATCTAGTGGGGGGCAGACTTTCTCTCTTCGCCCAGGCTTGGGCAAGAGATGTCCAGGATCCCTGGGCGTTAGAGATCATATCTCAGGGATATCTTCTGGACTTCAAATCCTCTCCCCCAAGAGAGAGATTTCATCTGTCAAGGTTGTCAACAAACCAGATAAAGAAAGAGGCGTTTCTACGCTGTGTACAAGATCTTTTACTAATGGGAGTGATCCATCCAGTTCCGCGGTCGGAACAAGGACAAGGGTTTTACTCAAATCTGTTTGTGGTTCCCAAAAAAGAGGGAACTTTCAGGCCAATCTTGGATTTAAAGATCCTAAACAAATTCCTAAGAGTTCCATCGTTCAAAATGGAAACTATTCGGACAATCTTACCCATGATCCAAAAGGGTCAGTACATGACCACAGTGGATTTAAAGGATGCTTACCTTCACATACCGATTCACAAAGATCATTACCGGTATCTAAGGTTTGCCTTCCTAGACAGGCATTACCAGTTTGTAGCTCTTCCATTCGGATTGGCTACGGCTCCAAGAATCTTCACAAAGGTTCTGGGTGCTCTTCTGGCGGTACTAAGACCGCGAGGAATTTCGGTAGCTCCGTACCTAGACGACATTCTGATACAAGCTTCAAGCTTTCAAACTGCCAAGTCTCATACAGAGTTAGTACTGGCATTTCTAAGGTCGCATGGATGGAAGGTGAACGAAAAGAAGAGTTCTCTCTTTCCACTCACAAGAGTTCCCTTCTTGGGGACTCTTATAGATTCTGTAGAAATGAAGATTTACCTGACAGAAGACAGGTTAACAAAGCTTCAAAATGCATGCCGTGTCCTTCATTCCATTCAACACCCGTCAGTAGCTCAATGCATGGAGGTGATCAGCTTAATGGTAGCGGCAATGGACATAGTACCCTTTGCACGCCTACATCTCAGACCGCTGCAATTGTGCATGCTAAGTCAGTGGAATGGGGATTACTCAGACTTGTCCCCTACTCTATATCTGGATCAAGAGACCAGAAATTCTCTCCTATGGTGGCTTTCTCGGCCACATCTGTCCAGGGGGATGCCTTTCAGCAGGCCAGACTGGACAATTGTAACAACAGACGCCAGCCTACTAGGTTGGGGCGCTGTCTGGAATTCTCTGAAGGCTCAGGGCCAATGGAATCAGGAGGAGAGTCTCCTGCCAATAAACATTCTGGAATTGAGAGCAGTTCTCAATGCCCTTCTGGCTTGGCCCCAGTTAACAACTCGGGGGTTCATCAGGTTTCAGTCGGACAACATCACGACTGTAGCTTACATCAACCATCAGGGAGGGACAAGAAGCTCCCTAGCAATGATGGAAGTATCAAAGATAATTCGCTGGGCAGAGTCTCACTCTTGCCACCTGTCAGCAATCCACATCCCGGGAGTGGAGAACTGGGAGGCGGATTTCCTAAGTCGCCAGACTTTTCATCCGGGGGAGTGGGAACTTCACCCGGAGGTTTTTGCCCAAATTCTTCGACGTTGGGGCAAACCAGAGATAGATCTCATGGCGTCTCGACAGAACGCCAAGCTTCCTCGTTACGGGTCCAGATCCAGGGATCCCGGAGCGGTTCTGATAGATGCTTTGACAGCACCTTGGACCTTCGGGATGGCTTATGTGTTTCCACCCTTCCCGTTGCTTCCTCGATTGATTGCCAGAATCAAACAGGAGAGAGCATCAGTGATTCTAATAGCGCCTGCATGGCCACGCAGGACTTGGTATGCAGATCTAGTGGACATGTCATCCTGTCCACCTTGGTCTCTGCCTCTGAGACAGGACCTTCTGATCCAGGGTCCCTTCAAACATCAAAATCTAATTTCTCTGAAGCTGACTGCTTGGAAATTGAACGCTTGATTTTATCAAAACGTGTATTTTCTGAGTCAGTAATTGATACCTTAATACAGGCTAGGAAGCCTGTTACCAGAAAGATTTACCATAAAATATGGCGTAAATACTTATATTGGTGCGAATCCAAGAGTTACTCATGGAGTAAGGTTAGGATTCCTAGGATATTGTCTTTTCTACAAGAAGGTTTAGAAAAGGGTTTATCCGCTAGTTCCTTAAAGGGACAGATTTCAGCTCTGTCCATTCTTTTACACAAACGTCTGTCAGAGGTTCCGGACGTTCAAGCTTTTTGTCAGGCTTTAGCTAGGATCAAGCCTGTGTTTAAAACTGTTGCTCCACCATGGAGTTTGAACTTAGTTCTTAATGTTTTACAGGGTGTTCCGTTTGAACCCCTTCATTCCATTGATATCAAGCTGTTATCTTGGAAAGTTCTGTTTTTAATGGCTATTTCCTTGGCTCGAAGAGTCTCTGAGTTATCTGCCTTACATTGTGATTCTCCTTATCTGATTTTTCATTCAGACAAGGTAGTTCTGCGTACTAAACCTGGGTTCTTACCTAAGGTGGTCACTAACAGGAATATCAATCAAGAGATTGTTGTTCCATCTTTGTGTCCTAATCCTTCTTCGAAGAAGGAACGTCTTCTTCACAATCTAGATGTAGTCCGTGCCCTGAAATGTTATCTACAGGCAACTAAGGATTTTCGACAAACGTCTTCCCTGTTTGTCGTTTATTCTGGTCAGAGGAGAGGTCAAAAAGCTTCGGCTACCTCTCTCTCTTTTTGGCTTCGTAGCATAATACGTTTAGCCTATGAGACTGCTGGACAGCAGCCTCCTGAAAGAATTACAGCTCATTCTACTAGAGCTGTGGCTTCCACTTGGGCCTTTAAGAATGAGGCTTCTGTTGAACAGATTTGCAAGGCTGCAACTTGGTCTTCTCTTCATACTTTTTCCAAATTTTACAAATTTGACACTTTTGCTTCTTCGGAGGCTGTTTTTGGGAGAAAGGTTCTTCAGGCAGTGGTTCCTTCCGTATAAAGAGCCTGCCTGTCCCTCCCGTCATCCGTGTACTTTAGCTTTGGTATTGGTATCCCAGAAGTAATGATGACCCGTGGACTGACCACACTTAACAGGAGAAAACAAAATTTATGCTTACCTGATAAATTCCTTTCTCCTGTAGTGTGGTCAGTCCACGGCCCGCCCTGTTTTTTATGGCAGGTCAAAATTTTTTAAATTATACTCCAGTCACCACTGCACCCTTTGGCTTCTCCTTTCTCGTTGGTTCTCGGTCGAATGACTGGGTGTGACGTAGAGGGGAGGAGCTATATAGCAGCTCTGCTGGGTGAATCCTCTTGCACTTCCTATTGGGGAGGAGTTAATATCCCAGAAGTAATGATGACCCGTGGACTGACCACACTACAGGAGAAAGGAATTTATCAGGTAAGCATAAATTTTGTTTTTATTCTGCTATCAAGAGTTTGTTATTTTAAAATAGTGCCGGTTTGTACTATTTACTCTAAAACAGAAAGGGATGAAGAGTTCTGTTTAAAAGAGGAGTATGATTTTAGCAGCAGTAAGTAAAATCAATTGCTGTTCCCACGCAGGACTGTTGAGCCCAGAGAACTTCAGTTGGGGGGAACAGTTTGTAGACTTTTCTGCTCAAGGTATGACTAGTCCATTTTCTAACAAGACTGTGTAATGCTAGAAGACTGTCATTTTCCCTCTTGGGGATTGGTAAGCCATTTTCTTAGACTCTTAACAGAATGAAGGCTTATTATGGGTTATACACTGGTTGACACTCTTGTGGGCTAAATCGATTGCTTTATTTAAGTATTTTATGCAGTTTGAAGTGATTTTCTAAACTTTTAGTGTTTAGGAACGTTTTTAGGCGCCAGGCAGTCGTTTAGACACCTTCCCAGTCAGGAAGGGCCTTTCACTATAGTAGGCAGAGCCTCATTTTCGCGCCATAATTGCGCAGTTTCTTTTGGATGCAGTGCATGCAGCTGCATGTGAGAGGGTCTGGTGATCATTGAAAACGTTCCTGGAAGGCTTCATTTGGTATTGTATAACCCCCAGGGACAGGTGAAGTCGCAGCAAATGCTGTGGCTGGGACTGTAGTGGGGTTAAAATTGCTGATTGATTAAACGGCTCCGGTTTCCTCATTTAAGGGGTTAAAAGCTTGAAAATTGGGGTGCAATACTTTTAAAGCATTAAGACACTGTGGTGAAAATTTGGTAAAGATTGGATATTTCCTTCATAGTTTTTCACATATTCAGTAAAAAAGTGTGCTCTGTTTAACATTTAAAGAGACAGTAACGGTTTTGTTTTAAAACGTTTTTTTTTTGCATTATTAGCCTGTTTAAGCCTGTCTAACATGTCTGTACCTTCAGATAGAACATGTTCTGTATGTATGGAGGCCAAGGTGGTCCCCCCTTCAAATGTATGTGATAATTGTGCCATAGCGTCCAGACAAAGTAAGGACAGTACTGTCACATTTAATAAGGTTGCCCAAGATGATTCCTCAAATGAAGGTAGTGGGGATAGTTCTTCATCCTCTCCTTCTGTGTCAATACCAGTTATGCCCGCGCAGGCGACCCCTAGTACATCTAGCGCGCCAATGCTTGTTACTATGCAACAATTAACGGCAGTAATGGATAATTCCATAGCTAATATTTTATCCAAAATGCCAGCATTTCAAAGAAAGCGTGATTGCTCAGTTTTAAATACAGTGGAGCAAGAAGGCACTGACGATAATTTATCTGTCATACCCTCACACCAGTCAGAAGTGGCAGTGAGGGAGGGTTTGTCGGAGGGAGAACTTTCTGATTCAGGAAGAATTTCTCAACAGGCAGAACCTGATGTTGTGACGTTTAAATTTAAGTTAGAGCATCTCCGCGCATTACTTAAGGAGGTACTAACTACACTGGATGATTGTGACTCTTTGGTCATTCCAGAAAAATTGTGCAAGATGGACAAATTCCTAGAGGTCCCGGTGCACCCTGATGCCTTTCCGATACCTAAAAGGGTGGCGGACATAGTGAATAAGGAGTGGGAGAAGCCAGGCATACCTTTCGTCCCACCTCCTATATTTAAGAAATTGTTCCCCATGGTCGACCCAAGGAAGGACACATGGCAAACAGTCTCTAAGGTTGAGGGGGCAGTTTCTACGCTAGCCAAACGCATGACTATTCCCATTGAGGACAATTGTGCTTTCAAAGATCCTATGGATAAAAAATTGGAGGGTTTGCTTAAAAAGATTTTTGTTCAGCAAGGTTACCTCCTCCAACCAATTTCGTGCATTATTCCTGTCGCCACGGCGGCGTGTTTCTGGTTCGATGAACTGGAAAAGTCGCTCAATAAAGAGACTCCATATGAGGAAGTCATGGACAGAATTCACGCACTTAAGTTAGCTAATTCCTTTATTTTAGATGCCGCTTTGCAATTAGTGAGATTAGCGGCGAAAAATTCAGGGTTTGCAATTGTGGCGCGTAGATCGCTTTGGCTAAAGTCTTGGTCGGCGGATGTATCTTCCAAGACAAAATTGCTTAATATCCCTTTCAAAGGTAAGACCCTTTTTGGGCCAGAATTGAAAGAAATTATTTCAGACATCACTGGGGGGAAGGGCCATGCCCTCCCACAGGATAGGCCTTTCAAGGCTAAGAATAAGTCCAATTTTCATTCCTTTCGTAATTTCAGGAACGGACCGGCTTCTAACTCTGCAGCCTCTAGACAAGAGGGTAACGCTTCCCAGGCTAAACCAGCTTGGAAACCAATGCAAGGCTGGAACAAGGGTAAACAGGCCAAGAAGCCTGCTGTTGCTACCAAGACAGCATGAAGGGTTAGCCCCCGATCTGGGACCGGATCTAGTTGGGGGCAGACTCTCTCTCTTTGCTCAGACTTGGGTAAGAGATGTTCCGGATCCCTGGGCACTAGAAATAGTCTCTCAGGGTTATCTTCTAGAGTTCAAGGAACTTCCTCCAAGGGGAAGGTTCCACATGTCTCGCTTATCTTCAGACCAAATAAAGAGACAGGCATTCTTACATTGTGTAGAAGACCTGTTAAAGATGGGAGTGATACACCCAGTTCCAACAGTGGAACAACGTCGGGGGTTTTACTCAAACCTGTTTGTAGTTCCCAAAAAAGAGGGAACTTTCAGACCAATTCTGGATTTAAAAATTCTAAACAAGTTTCTCAGAGTTCCATCGTTCAAAATGGAAACCATTCGAATAATTTTACCTACAATCCAGGAGGGTCAATATATGACTACCGTGGATTTAAAGGATGCTTACCTACATATTCCTATCCACAAAGATCATCATCAGTTCCTAAGATTCACCTTTCTGGACAAACATTACCAGTTCGTGGCTCTTCCATTCGGTTTAGCCACTGCTCCCAGAATTTTCACAAAGGTGCTAGGGTCCCTTCTGGCGGTTCTAAGACCGAGGGGCATTGCAGTGGCACCTTATCTAGACGATATTCTAATTCAAGCGTCATCTCTTTCCAAGGCAAAGGCTCATACAGACATTGTTCTAGCCTTTCTCAGATCTCACGGGTGGAAGGTGAATGTAGAAAAGAGTTCCCTGTCTCCGTCAACAAGAGTTCCCTTTTTGGGAACAATAATAGATTCTTTAGAAATGAAGATCTTCCTGACAGAAGTCAGTAAGTCAAAGCTTCTAAACGCTTGTCAAGTTCTTCACTCTATTCTGCAGCCTTCCATAGCTCAGTGCATGGAAGTAGTAGGATTGATGGTTGCAGCAATGGACATAGTTCCTTTTGCTCGAATTCATCTAAGACCATTACAACTGTGCATGCTCAATCAGTGGAATGGGGACTATGCAGACTTGTCTCCTCAGATTCAAGTAGACCAGATAACCAGAGACTCACTCCGTTTGTGGTTGACTCAGGATCACCTGTCTCAGGGAATGAGTTTCCGCAGACCAGAGTGGGTCATTGTCACGACCGACGCCAGTCTATTAGGCTGGGGCGCGGTCTGGGATTCCCTGAAAGCTCAGGGTCTATGGTCTCGGGAAGAGTCTCTTCTCCCGATAAACATCCTGGAACTGAGAGCAATATTCAATGCTCTCCGAGCTTGGCCTCAACTAGCAAAGGCCGGATTCATAAGATTCCAGTCAGACAACATGACGACTGTAGCTTACATCAACCATCAGGGAGGAACAAAGAGTTCCTTGGCGATGAGAGAGGTATCCAAGATCATCAAATGGGCGGAGGATCACTCCTGCCATCTATCTGCAATTCACATCCCAGGAGTAGACAACTGGGAGGCGGATTATCTGAGTCGTCAGACTTTCCATCCGGGGGAGTGGAACTCCACCCGGAGGTCTTTGCCCAGTTAACCCAATTATGGGGCATTCCAGACATGGATCTGATGGCGTCTCATCAGAACTTCAAGGTTCCTTGCTACGGGTCCAGATCCAGGGATCCCAAGGCGACTCTAGTGGATGCATTAGTGGCGCCTTGGTCGTTCAACCTAGCTTATGTGTTTCCACCGTTTCCTCTCCTTCCCAGGCTTGTAGCCAGGATCAAACAGGAGAAGGCCTCGGTGATTCTGATAGCTCCTGCGTGGCCACGCATGACTTGGTATGCAGACCTGGTGAATGTCATCGGCTCCACCATGGAAGCTACCTTTGAGACAGGATCTTCTAGTACAAGGTCCATTCGAACATCCAAATCTAGTTTCTCTGCAGCTGACTGCTTGGAAATTGAACGCTTGATTTTATCCAAGCATGGGTTTTCAAATTCAGTGATAGATACTCTGGTCCAAGCCAGAAAACCTGTGACTAGAAAGATTTACCATAAAATATGGAAAAAATATATCTGTTGGTGTGAATCCAAGGGATTCTCCTGGAGTAAGATTAAAATTCCTAAGATTCTTTCCTTTCTCCAAGAGGGTTTGGATAAAGGGTTGTCAGCGAGTTCTCTAAAAGGACAGATTTCTGCCTTATCTGTTTTGTTACACAAACGCCTGGCAGCTGTGCCAGATGTACAAGCTTTTGTACAGGCTTTGGTCAGAATCAAGCCTGTTTACAGACCCATGACTCCTCCTTGGAGTCTAAATTTAGTTCTTTCAGTTCTTCAAGGGGTTCCGTTTGAACCCTTACATTCCATAGATATCAAGTTACTATCTTGGAAAGTTCTGTTTTTGGTTGCTATTTCTTCTGCTAGAAGAATTTCTGAATTATCTGCTTTGCAGTGTGATCCACCCTATCTGGTGTTCCATTCAGATAAGGTCGTTTTGCGTACCAAGTCTGGTTTTCTTCCAAAAGTTGTTTCCAACAAGAATATTAACCAGGAAATAGTTGTTCCTTCTCTGTGTCCGAAACCAGTTTCAAAGAAGGAACATTTGTTACACAATTTAGATGTAGTCCGTGCTTTAAAGTTCTATTTAGAAGCAACAAAGGATTTTAGACAAACCTCATCTTTGTTTGTCGTTTACTCTGGTAAGAGGAGAGGACAAAAAGCTACTGCTACCTCTCTTTCTTTCTTTCTGGCTGAAAAGCATCATCCGATTGGCTTATGAGACTGCCGGACGGCAGCCTCCTGAAAGAATCACAGCTCACTCTACTAGGGCTGTGGCTTCCACATGGGCCTTCAAGAACGAGGCTTCTGTTGATCAGATATGTAAGGCAGCGACTTGGTCTTCCTTGCACACTTTTGCCAAATTCTACAAATTTGATACTTATGCTTCTTCGGAGGCTATTTTTGGGAGAAAGGTTTTGCAAGCCGTGGTGCCTTCTGTTTAGGTAACCTGATTTGCTCCCTCCCTTCATCCGTGTCCTAAAGCTTTGGTATTGGTTCCCACAAGTAATGGATGACGCCGTGGACCGGACACACCAATGTTGGAGAAAACAGAATTTATGCTTACCTGATAAATTACTTTCTCCAACGGTGTGTCCGGTCCACGGCCCGCCCTGGTTTTTTAATCAGGTTTGAAAAATTTCTTTCTCTATACACTACAGTCACCACGGCACCCTATAGTTTCTCCTTTTTTTCTCCTAACCGTCGGTCGAATGACTGAGGGGCGGAGCCTGAGGAGGGGCTATATGGGCAGCTTTTGCTGTGCTCTTTGCCATTTCCTGTTAGGGAAGAGAATATTCCCACAAGTAATGGATGACGCCGTGGACCGGACACACTGTTGGAGAAAGTAATTTATCAGGTAAGCATAAATTCTGTTTTTATTTTCGTGTTACAATAAGGGCTATGTTTTAACTTTACCCAAGTCCCCTGATGCGCTTTATTTTGGATTTTTGCTGACTTGTTTGGGAATACTTTTTCTAGCGGTTTGCAGGGTGACTATTTTTAAGGAGGAGGTTGAGCTTGCAGCGAGATTACCGAAAAGGCTTGTGAGGTCTGTGAGGACGCTGCAATGGAGTCGGATGTGGGATCTTCCTAGAACGTGACACCAGTGAAGAGGAACAAACTTACATCAAATGTTATCCTACCTGCTAAATATATACAGCTTTATGATTGCTGATTAGCACTGGGTATAGGATTGCTGTTGCAATAGCTGTCCCCTTTCCGTGTGTGTGTCTGTATTACGACGAATACCTTGGGACACTGTGCGCTTTATGGGCTATCTCTTCTGTTTGATCACTTTTTCTCGCACCACATATCTCCAAAGATTGTCCCAAACGTTCTCATTAACGGTACTGGATCCACACTGCTCTACTTCCGGAGCGTAAAAATCAATGAACTGCACCACTGACATAGAAAGCTGGTTCGCTGTAGAATTCCCCTGGTTTCAAATGGTGCCACTAACTACGGAGGCCCTAATGCATGCTTTATAAATTAATTTATTTAATGATGGTGAGTGTCCACAAGACCTGCCGTTGTTTTTTGTTCTGGTTTGCACTCCGTTTGCCTTGCTTTATCTTTCCTGCTTCTCTGCTAATTCCATTCTCTTGGCCATATGCATGACTGGATTGTGGACTGGAGTTTAATCCCCACGTGTAATGGCTCATGGGTGCTAACAATCATGAAATAAATGAATTTATTGATTAAGCATAAATGTTTATTTGAATGAGAAGTTAAACAGTAATCCGGATGTGCCATTTAAAAATAGTCAAGGAATACATCCTATAAAAACAGTTGTGTATGTTCATCTTAGGAAGATATGTAAATGAGCTCCTCCAGTGACTAAACAATCATTAGTTGCATGCATCTGGGTCATTGTTCTGAATTATCTTGGTATATCTGCTTGTGGGCAATCTTCTTTTATTAAGGCCTCAAATAGTTATCCAACTAGAAAACACTACTTTTTTTTCTAAACAATAGCATACAGTGATCAGACAACTTTTGTGGTACACACGTAAGCATATCATAAGCTGATTGTGGTATAAAGACCACATAGACAGGAAGTAAGCATATTTCCTGAAATGGAACCTTCTGTCTGCAAAAGTTATGTACATGAGCATACTTCTGTAAACAAATAATAGATTTATCTGTGTTAGTCTAACAAAATTCATGAGCAGAATTACTGAAAATTTTGTTATGAACTATCAGGACTGCCAGAATGTTTGGATGAGTAGTCCCCCTAAAAATAGGTTTAATTTATTTAAACCCTAACTTTTACATTCCAGACTCCACTTTTTTGTGGCCTTAGAAGCTATATTATGTTTTTTTTTTAATATATTTATGGTCCAAACAATATATATATATATATACATGTACAGGTGGCCCTCGGTTTACGCCGATTCAATTTGCACCGTTTCAAAATAACAACCTTTTTTTTCAGACATGTGACTGCTATTGAAAGGCATTGCACTAATTAAAATAGCCAGTAGGTGGAGCTGTCCGCTTGCGTTACAGCAAAGTTATGCAAGCTTAGCAGGTCTGAAATTAATCTGTGTACACAGAACAGACATTAGCTATCGAGCAGCTTTCAAAGCAGCAAGATCTAGCAGCCAATTCCCTATTATCTTCCTGTTCAGCTGCTTGATGTGAGGGTGCCTAACTGCTTAATCAGTCCAGATTGAAATGCATAGAATAGGTGCAGACCCAATATTATCTAACATGCTAACAATGCAGAGAACTGTTTGCAGAAAAATGCAAGTAATTTTTTTTTATTCATTAAACTTAGTTTGATGATACAGTCTGTTGTGTGATTATTTAATTAGGTTTATAATTCTGTTTATCATTTAAAGTCTTCATTTCAAAGCTTTAAAAATAATGTATTAGGTGTTACTTATGTCAATTTTGAGAGGGGCCTGGATTCTAACTCCCTCACTTCCCATTGACTTACATTATAAACTGGGTTTTAATTTAAAGTGGTTTCAATTTACAACCATTCTTTCTGGAACCTAACCCCGGCGTACCACTGAAAGTGTTGAATAAAGCATTAAGTAGTGTCTTGCCATCTAGTGGATAGATGTACTATATTGAATAGTGGAATGTTATATTTTAGCAGCATTAAAGTAAATTTAAATGCAATCCATATAGCCAAATGTTGCATTCTTGGGTGAAGAGGGGTTTATTGGTTTAAATCAGCCTGTAGCTCTCTGTCCTAAATTTACTACATTTGCTTTTCATAACCAAACTGGTATAAAACAATAGCAATTAATAGCAAGGGCCCCCTTTGAGCAGATAGCCAGTGTCTCTAACGTAATCAGTGAACCCGCTATAGCTAAGAGGTTCACTGTTTTCTTTTTGTCACTTTGCAGATCCTATTGGCTGCACCACCTGCCTGTCAAAAAAGAAAAAAAAATCCATCTCACAGAGGTGGACAGTGGGAATTAATAAATAGAATATATATTGCTAGATTACAAGAGGAGCACTAAATTATTGCGCACCTGCAAAGGGCTTGCATTTGCATTGCGATTAACTGATTGTGCACTGGTATTACAAAGTGGAGCGCTATTTAGCGTTCCACTCCTAATCTGGCCCATAATGTATAATGTTTTGCACCGAAAATATTTCATTTACAAATTATATGGATTGAGTTTACTAACTGAATACAGGTGGCCCTCGTTTTACAACGGTTCAATTGACACCGTTTCAGAATAACAACCTTTTTTTCCAGTCATGTGACTGCTATTGAAAAGCATTGAGAAGCAGTGCATTTATTAAAATAGCCAGTAGGCGGAGCTGTCCGCTTCTGTTACAGCAAAGCCAAGCAAGCTGAAATTAATCAGTTTAACCAGACCTGAGCTTTCGTGCAGATTTCAAAGGAACAAGATCTTCCTGTCTATAAATCAGTCCAGATTGGAATGTATGGAAAGAACTGTTTGCAGAAAAATGCAAGTGAAGTCTGTGTTGTGTGATTATTTTATTATGTTTATAATGCTGTTTAGCAAATGTTTTTGTTAATTTAACTTAGTTTAAGTATATATTCTGTTTTGTGTGATTATTGTATTGGGTTTATAATGCTGTTTAGCATTTAAACTCTTCATTTCAAAGCTTTAAAAGTAATGTATTAGGTGTTACTTATGACAATTTTGAGAGAGGCCTGGATCCTATCTCCCTCACTTCCCATTGACTTACATTATAAACTGGGTTTCAATTTACAACGGTTTCGATTTACAATCATTCCTTCTGGAACCTAACCCCGGCGTAAACTGAGGGCTACCTGTACCTTCAAATGCTGAAATGCACATTGACACACTTTACCATTGATTTAATAATTCTTAATATTGTAATTTTACAGGGACATGAAACCCCCAAAAAATTATTTCATGATTCAGACAGAGCATACAATTTTAAACAATTTTCCAGTTAACTTCTATTATTTAATCTGCTTACTTCTCTTGGCATCATTTGTTGAAAATCATACCTAGGTAGGCTCAGGAGCTAGCTGCTGATTGGTGCCTGCACATATATGTGTCTTTTCATTGGCTTACCGATGTGTTCAGATAGCTCTCAGAAGTGCATTGCTGCTCTTCTCTTTCAATAAAGGATACATACTGAACAAAGCAACATTGATAATAGAAGTAAATTGGTAAGTTGTTTAAAAATAGATGCACTATATGAATCACACACACACACAAAAATAATAATTTCTGTTTCCATCCAAAGAGGAGGAGAGTTCACGGCTTCATTTATTACTTGTGGGAAATAAGAACCTGGCCACCAGGAGGAGGCAAAGACACCCCAGCCAAAGGCTTAAATACCTCCCCCACTTCCTTCATCCCCCAGTCATTCTTTGCCTTTCGTCACAGAAGGTTGGCAGAGAAGTGTCGGAAGATTCGGAGTAGTCTCTTATGGAGGGAAAAACTCTTCGGAATGGGACTGGAGTTTTAAGTAGTCATGTCAGCCTCTCAGTGAGAGCTTGGGTGAATTTTAGAGTCTGGAGATGCAGGGAGAGTCTTTCTGCGAAACCATCCCGACTCTTTTTAACAGCTCCATAAGCAATCAGCGTTGACGAGTTTCGCTGCCTAATTCCTACACTCAAGTCCATGTCAGGAGCGATGCTACTACACTGTCACACTTGAGAGGTTGTGTTCCTGTTCCACGGCATAGATTCTGGTAATATCGTTTCATTTTTAGACACATAATGAGAACGCAGAAGACAGGGTCACAGGGTGATGCCTCTTATCGTTATAGAATCAAGGTTAAGTATCCCTAGTAAGGGGATTTTTCAACAGGGGGTGTGTATACATAATATTGTTTGTGTCATTGCTGTGAGATGTGTGAGATGAGGCTCTGGACATGGGTGAACTTTAGTCTTCTTCTGGGAGTATTTGCGCAGCTTTTTTGGTGTGTTTTTCTCCCTAGTGCAGGGGTGGTCCTGCGAGGCATTCCTTCTGACCAGGTGTGGCCTAATCTACTTCCTTGCGTGACTCATGGTGCAGGAGACATAACGGTTTCTGTGGTCCGGGTCCTAGGAGGTGGTAAGTGCCCCGGCCATTGGAGGTTATAAAGGTGCCGTTGTTTATATTTTATAACTAGTCCGTTATAAAGCCACAAGATATGGAGGACTCTGACACGTTAGAGGGTACTCCCTCTTTAACTAAGTCTCGTATCTGTGTTTATTGTGAAGTGGTTCCGGTAGATCCGCCTGCTCAATTATGTTCCCCTTGCCTTGATAAGGTCTCGACTTCTCGAAAGAAAAGAATGTCTATTACTACTGAGCCATCCACCTCCTGAGGGCTCCCCATCTCGTGAGGCGCGTCCCCTAAATTCATCTCTGAGTACACATGCAGCGTCCCAGGGCATGTCTATTTCTCCTTCGGGGGAAATCCGTTGGCTGCCAGACTTTGCGGATCAACTGCAAACAGTGGTCTCTAAGGTGATTAGTGCCTTACTACGTTCTGCTAAGTGCAAGCGTAGGGTCAAATATGGCGATCCGGCCCAGGAGTCATATACTCCTATGGATATCTCGGAAAGGTTATCCGCTGACGAGGACGACTCTGACTCTTCGGAGGAAGTTCCTTCTGGGTCAGACAGTGGTCTCTTAAGTCTGCAGAGGAGCCTGACTTTAGGTTTAGGATGGAAAATGTGTACTTTTTGCTGATGCGGGTGCTTGCTACTCTCGAGGTTCCGGTACCGAAACTACCGGAGGAGCCCTCGATTCCTAAGCTTGAAATAGTGTATGAGGACAGGTTGGTACCTCAGACCTACCCGGTTCCTGTTAAGATGGCTAACATTATTAAGAATGAATAGGAGAAATTAGATTCTTCCTTTTCCCCTTATTCTTCCTTTTAAGAAACTGTTCCCCGTTCTGGACTCTGAGCTCGAGCTATAGGTGACCGTCCCTAAGGTAGATGGTGCTATCTCTATGCTCGCGAAGCGGACGACGATTCCTCTTGAGGATAGTTCGTCGTTTAAAGAGCCCATGGATAAAAGTTAGAAAACATGTTAAGAGGAATGTTTCAATATACAGGGTTTGTTTTTCAGCCAGGCAGCGGTGGTAGCTGTGGTTGCCGGAGATGCAATATATTGGTCCGAATCTCTGTCCGACATGGTCGAGAGGGAGACTCCCCTCAACGAGATACAGGAGAGAATTAAAGCCTTGAGGGTAGCTAATTCTTTTATTTGTGATGCCAATATGCAAATTATTCGCCTCAATGCTAAGTTTTCAGGCTTTTTCTGTACTAGCCTGCAGGGCTCTGTGGCTAAAGTCATGGTCTGCGGACATGATCTCTAAGTCCAGACTGTTTTCCCTTCCCTTTCAAAGAAAGATCATGTTCGGTCCATTATTGGACTTGATCATATCCACGGTGACAGGGGGCAAGGGTGCTTTCCTACCGCATGATAAGAAGGTTAAACCTAAGGGATCTACTTTTGTCTCTTTTGTATGGACAAGGCCCAATGCCAGCAGCCTGTAGCGAAAGCGGATCAGTCCAAGGGTGCTTGGAAACCAGCTCAGTCTTGGATCAAGTCCAAGCAGAACAAGAAGCCCGCCGAAACAAAGTTGGCATGAAGGGGCGGCCCCCGACCGGTCCCTGGACCAAGTAGGGGGCAGATTATCTCTCTTCTCAGAGGCCTGGTTGCAGGATGTTCAGGACCCTTGGGTTCTGGAGGTTGTTGCCCAAGAATACAGGATAGGGTTCAGAACTCATCCTCCCAGGGGCAGATTCCTCCTGTCAAACCTGTCTTCCAGACTAGAAAAGAGAGAAGCCTTTCTAGAATGTGTGAGGGATCTCTCTTCTCTCTGAGTTATCGTACCAGTACCCCGAGCAGAAAGGGGTCAAGGGTACTATTCAAACCTTTTCGTGGTCCCAAGAAAGGAGGGCACGTTCCGCCTGATTCTAGACCTAAAATGTTTAAACAAGTTTCTAGCTTTTCCATTGTTCAAAATTGAAACAATCAGATCTATTCTGCCCCTAGTTCAAGAGGGTCAGTTCATGACGACAATAGACTTGAAGGATGCCTACCTTCATGTGCCAATTCACAGGGATCACTTCAGGTTCCTGAGATTTGCATTTCTGGACCAACATTCCAGTTTGTGTCCCTTCCCTTTGGTCTGGCGACGGCCCAGAGAGTCTTCACAAAGGTTCTGGGAGCACTGCTTGCAGTAGCCAGATCCAGAGGCATTGCTGTGGCGCCTTATCTGGTGGATATCCTAGTCCAGGCGCTGTCGTTCAGTCTCACAAAAGATCACTCGAGGGCCCTTCTTCTTTTGCTCCAATCTCATGGTTGGAAGATAAACTCAGGAAAGAGCTCCCTGATTCCCAGCAACAGGCTGGAGTTCCTGGGAACGATAATAGATTCTATATCCATGGGGATATTTCTCACAGATCAGCGACGCAGGAAGATTGCGTCCACTTGTCTTGCCCTTCAGTCCTACTCCATGGTGTCATGGTGTCCAGCATAGATGTCATTCCACTCGCCAGGTTCCATCTCAGACCTCTTCAGTTGAGACAGTGGCGATCATACAGACCTATCCCAACAGATTTCTCTGGACGAGGGGCTCTCTTTCTTGGTGGATCCATCCGGAACAACTGTCTCAAGGGACATCCTTCCTGAGACAGTCCGGGGAGATTGTGACCACGGACGCCAGTCTGTCAGGATAGGGAGCTGTTTGGGGTGCCAGGATGGCACAGGGAAAATGGTCTCGAGAGGAGTCTCTCCTCCCGATCAATATTATGGAACTTCGAGCGATCTACAATGCTCTGAAGGCATGGCCTCTTCTGAGGTCGTTCAGCTTCATCAGATTCCAGACAGACATTACCACAGTGGCTTACATCAACCATCGGGGGGACAAGAAGCTCCCTATTGATGAGGGAGGTTTCTCGGATATTGGAATGGGCAGAGTCTCACGGCTGCTCGCTCTCAGCAATCCACATTCCGGGTGTGGACAACTGGGAAGCGGATTTTCTCAGCAGACAATCCTTGCATCCGGGGGAATGGTCTCTCCACCCCGAGGTGTTTGCAGAGATTTGTCACAAATGGGGACGCCGGGAATAGATCTCATGGCATACAGACTCAATTGCAAGCTACCCAGATACGGGTTGCGGTCCAGGGATCCCCAGGCAGAGCTGATAGATGCCTTGGCGGTACCTTGGGGCTTCAGCCTAGTTTACATTATTCCACTGTTGCCACTTCTACCTCGTGTAGTGGCCAGCATCAAGCAGGAGCAAGTTTGGCTATTCTGATTGTTCTGTCGTGGCCGCGGAGGACGTGGTTCGCGGATCTGGAGGGGAGGTCATTGTCTCCTCCATGGAGGTTACCCTGTCGCAGGGATCTGTTGGTACAGTGTCCCTTTCAACATCAAAATCTAGATTCTCTGAGGCTGACTGCGTGGAGATTGAACGCTTAGTCTTGGCCAAGAGAGGGTTTTCTGAGAGAGTGATTGATACTCTTGTTCAGGCCAGGAAGCCAGTCACTCGTCGCATCTATCATAAGGTGTGGAGGACTTACTTGTCCTGGTATGAGAAGCAGGGATATCCTTGGCACAAGGTTAAGGTATCCAGGATCCTGTCCTTTCTCTAGGATGGACTGGAGAAGGGGCTTGCAGCCAGTTACTTGAAGGGACAGATTTCTGCATTATCTGTTCTGTTACACAAGAGGCTTGCTGAGCTTCCTGATATTCAGTCTTTTGTTCAGGCCTTGTCTAGAATCAGGCCTGTTTTTAGACAGCCTGCTCCTCCTTGGTGCTTGAACTTGGTTCTAAGGGTGTTGCAGAGGGTTCTTTTTGAACCTATGCACTCTGTGGACATTAAAATTCTTTCTTGGAAGGTTCTTTTTTTGTTGGCTATTGCGTTGGCGGCCTTGCAATGTGAACCCCCTTATCTGGTTTTTCATGCTGATAAGGTTGTTCTTCGTACTGTTTTGGGATTTCTTCTTAAGGTTGTGTCTAACCGTAACATCAATCGGGAAATCGTTGTTCTTTCTTTGTGTCCTAACCTCTCTTCTCCTTAGGAGCGGTTACTTCATAATTTGGATGTGGTTCGAGCTTTGAAGTTCTTTTTATCAGGCTACGAAGGATTTCAGACAGACTACATCTCTTTTTGTGGTGTATTCAGGGAAGCGCAAGGGGCAGAAAGCCTCTGTAACTTTTTTGTCCTTTTGGTTGAGGAGCATGATCCGCTTGGCCTATGAGACAGCGGGACATAAGCCTCCTCAGAGGATCACCGCTCATTCTACTAGATGCTGTGGCTTCTTCTTGGGCCTTCAAAAATGAGGCTTCTATTGAGCAGATTTGTAACGTGGCTACCTGGTCCTTACATACTTTTACTAAATTTTACAAATTTTACGTTTTTGCTTCAGCGGAAGCAGTTTTTGGGAAAGAGGTTTTACAGGCTGTGATGCCCTCAGATTAGGGTCCGCATTTTTGCCCTCCCATTTTCATTCAGTGTCCTCTAGAGCTTGGGTATTCCCACAAGTAATGAATGAAGCCGTGGACTCTCCTCCCCTTTAGATGGAAAAAATAAATTATGCTTACCTGATGATTTAATTTCCAGCGTGGGGAGGAGAGTCCATAGCTCCCGCCCATTGCTCCGGTGGGCAGGCCTAAATTTAATTTGTTCTTCTGGCACCGTTTAGACCCAGATATTTCTCCTACTATTGCTTGTTCCCTCGGCAGAATGACTGGGGGATGAGGGAAGTGGGGGAGGTATTTAAGTCCTTTGGCTGTGGTGTCTTTGCCTCCTCCTGGTGGCCAGTTTCTTATTTCCCACAAGTAATGAATGAAGCTGTGGACTCTCCTCCCCATGATGGAAATGAAATTATCAGGTAAGCATCATTTATATTTTCATGTCCCTTTTAATATAGAAATTTCATTATATGTTCATAGGCCACTAGATGACATTTTGTTTAAAATATAAAGAGCTGATTAGTAGGAAAAAGGGAAAGCTTGTAGTGCAGGTGAAATGTGTAGACCAGGGGTGTCTAACTCATTTTCTTATGGAGGGCCGAATTGTCCATCAACTATTATCTCTCCCTAGCACAAAATCTTTACGGCCCTGGTGTAGAGGTTTTGTGGCCACTAAGTAGATCCATACTTGAGACACAACAGCTGACTACAAAAAATTCAGTACACTACGTTAACGCCGGAGTTATTGAGCTTAGAGGCACTGAAGGGGACTATTTGAGAACTTTGAAATGATTCCAAGTAATCTCATTTGAATTTTCATACTTGTTTTTAGTAAGTGCAGTTGTTTGTTTGCGCTTATTTGCAACTGAATTATAAACATGAGTCGAAGGTGCGCTGTTTCTTTTCTCACTTTTTTCTCTTTGTTCATCTTCATATGGAAAACGCACCACCTTATTTTGTTTCCAGTACCATCTCTAGGCTGTCAATACCCAAATCATTTTCTCTTCTCCCAACCTATCCTCATCCCTTCTAAATCATTAGATTGTCTCATAACTCTTCCCACCACCTCAAAATCAGCACAGTATGTCCACAATTGAACTTTGATTTCTACTTCTAACAGAATATTAACACCTAGAATCTCCATAGACTGAAAGGCCCTCTACAGCATTGCACCCCACCATACATTTCTTGCCTTATCCCTACATTTCTCTCTTTTCTGTAGCCTTTCCTTTCATCCACACCTTTTACTCCTGTTTTTAGGCTTCTCTTGTTGGTTCACCTTTTCTGGTCAACTCAATCAGACTCTACAGTTTTCAAAGATTTAAATACTCTTTCAGAACCTAAGAAAAAAGGGGGTGACGAAGGATAATTATACCTTATTTGTATCAAAATGCAAGGGTTAACGTATCCGTGCTTTATATTGGCTAACCCTAGAATTTTAGAGTCTTAGGCAATGATATACACGTTTATGTACAAAGATGCAAGTAGATTTGCAGAGAGAGTAGATTACCAGACACTAGTAGTGTATATACATACAAAGGTAAAGGTAAGAAAAAGAAAAAAGGTACTTGGCCTTCAGTGTTTAAAGCATTCATGCTAAATAACTTTATTTGAAGAAAAAAAAAAAAATGAAGGCAAATAGTAGTCCAACCGGAATGTATACACACACACACTGTTAAAAGTAGCTTGAACTCAGTACTGTGTTGTTATTATTATCGGTTATTTGTAGAGCGCCAACAGATTCCGCAGCGCTATAAACAAAGGGGGAGTACAACAAAACAATTATAGGGTAGAGGGCCCTGCCAAGAGTTGCACTGTTGTAGTCGGCTCTTAAGAAGGTGATCTACAAACAGCTGTACTTTTAGGCTTACATGCTAAGAGGGTTCAGGGGATTGCAGTGGAGGAGAGGAACTGGTATTAGGAAAGGTTATCGTAGGTTGTATGCGTACCTGAACAGTAGAGTCTTTAGGGAGCACTTGAAGCTTTTAAAACTAGAAGAGAGTCTTGTTAATTAATATCCATGAATATTTATAGTTCACGAGGTCATAGTACCTCTTTTATAATTTCGCTTACTCTACTTTACTTATGATATTGATCTTATTTCAATTGGCAGACAATATAACGTTAACTTAAGCCCCCGCTATAGAAGAGGCTTTTTTTAGCTCAGCATTGTATTGTGTTGCTCTGACTTCTTTATATATTTTAGTACCGGCTTTTTAGCCCTTTCAGGAGAAATTTGTTATAAGACCTTTTAGTGGTCACTATTAGCGGTTAAAGTGACTCTCAATATACTTTACCGGCAATTAACCCTGGTGTAGCAGAAGCATCTAGCAGAAACTTTATTAAGTTTAGGTTTTATACTAAGCTGGAAAATTTACTTGCCGGTTAGTTAGATTTGTGGCAGTACTTTATGTAAGGGTTATGATCGATTTCCACTTAATAGTAATGTTATTATACTAAGGCATTAGTGTTACCCTGACTCACTATAAATATTATAATATAAAGGAGCAATTTTTTTCAGCCATACGTTACCTTATTCTGGTCTGCTGCTCACATATTCCTGCCATGGCATTATTTTTCCTAAAGAGCCTCTCAACTTTACCGCTCTTACTAGCAGTATAACTAAATACATTTTCATTTGTATTAATACTGTTGTATGTAAAGATATTATTCAGTGTTGGCTATCCAAACAAATTATGACAAGCTGAAAAGCGAATCACTAAGCTTTATATTAATAGCACTATTTATGTTCTAAAGATACATCAGTTACTCTTTAATCGAACTGCTATTGTTATCAGTATAACTAAATATTATATATCCTGATATACATTTTCTGCTTTATATAAGAACACTATTCAGTGTGCGCAACTCATATTATTATAAGTGAGGTTTAAAAATCAAACTTCCTGATACAACAAAGAGTGGTAATACCTTATGTGAGGTTTATTATATATTTCCACTTGACAAGTAACTGTCAGAGAATGTTATTCTGACTTACTATAATTATTCATGGATATTAATTAACACAGTACTGAGTTAAAGCTACTTTTAACAGTGTATGTATGTGTGTGTGTGTGTGTATATGTGTGTGTGTATATGTGTGTGTATATATGTGTGTGTGTGTATATATATATATATATATATATATATATATATATATATATATATATATATATATATATATATATATATATATATATGTGGGTGTGTGTGTATGGTGTGTGTGTATGGTGTGTATGTATTGTGTGTGTGTATGGTGTGTATGTATTGTGTGTGTGTGTATGGTGTGTGTGTATGGTGTGTATGTATTGTGTGTGTGTGTGTGTGTGTATATGTGTATGTATTGTGTGTGTGTGTGTGTATACAGTCTGGTTGGACTAGTTGCCTTTATTTTTTTTTGTAATAAAGTTATTTAGCATGAATGTTTAAACAATGAAGGCCAAGTAGCTTTTTTATTACCTTTGTATGTATATACACTACTAGTGTCTGGCAATCTACTCTCTCTGTCAGAACCTAGTCTTTTAGTGAAGCCTGTCATTATGACTGAAGATCAATGAGGAAGGTACATACAGATCTGGGGAGGCTTCCCATGTGGCCTCATTTATTTACTTCAGAGCAAAAAAAAAGCCTTATAGAATCCTTCTATAATATCCCCAAAACACTATTACTGAGACGGTTAATTGTTGCTCATTACTGCTGTTGTGGTCAGAAAAAAAAGTATTGACAAATGAACTCTCTATGCAGACGATCTTGCCTGGAGATTTTTTAAAGCGACAATATTTTTCTTTCATGATTCAGATAGAACATACAATTTTAAACGTTTTTTCAATTTGCTTCTATTAACACATTTTCTTTGTTTTCTTGTTATCCTTTGTTGAACAGCAGGGATGTAAGTTCAGGAGTGTGCATGTGTCAACAGCAGTATATGGCAGCAGTTTTGCAACAATGTTATACATTAGCAATAGCACTAGATGGCATCACTATTTCCTGTCATGTAGTGCTTCAGGCACGTGCATGCTATTTACCTAGGTATCTCTTCAACAAAGAATAACATGAAAACAAAGCACATTTGATTATAGACGTAAGAAGAAAACTTTTTTAAAATTGTATTATCCATCTGAATAATGAAAGTAAAATTTGGGGTTTCATGTCCCTTTAAAGTGAAGGTAAACTTTCAAGAATGAGTGCCCGGTTTTTAAAAATACTATTAAAAATAGGGGCACTTTCATTCATGAAAGTTTACATTTCACCTGTTTTCTTAAAATATACTTACCTTTTCTTCTTGAAGCCACTCCATCGCTTCACCAGCCCATCGCAACCCTCTTCATACGTCAGCAATGACAATTCCGGCATCATCCAATCACGGCTTCCCCCCGGGGGAATTATTGCCTGAGGCAACACCGTGATTGGAGGGAGCCGGTTTCGTCATTGCTGGGTAAGTTAACCAGGAAGAAGCAGACGAGGCATTGTTTCAGAACCGCGATCCGGCGTTTCAGAAGAAAAAGGTAAGTATTTTTAAAATCCGGTGCAATGTCAATTTTCATAATTGAAAGTGCCCCTGTTTTTAATAGTTGTTTTAAAAAACGGGCACTTTCACATGAAAATTTACCTTCACTTTAAGTATATGTCAATTTAAATAATTTTGAATGTCTTGTTTAGATCTGTCAGTTATAAAAGTTTTAGATCCATAATTTTTAAGCGAATAGTTTAGTATTGAAATATTCCAGTAATATTTATAAACCATAGCCATATGCAATGTTTATAACTATATTAGCATATTGAGGCTATTTCATTATTGCATATTCATATAACCAAAAGAAAAAACATGAAGTTCTCTGACTAGTCCTTTCAACTTAATGTTGTTTTATTTTTCTTCCAGAATTTTAGTGAAAATTTACTGAACTCTGTGAAGTCATTGCTACAAAGCCGGAAGGAACTTTGCAGTATCTCAGCCAGCGAGTGTGTAAATGATGGGATGAAAAGAAGTGTTACTGAGGTTTGTTATATATGGTTTTAAATATAACACACAGCGAAAGTCCAGCACTCACTTACAAGCTCTCAGCTAAGATTAAAAAGCAAAAATGGAAAGGTTAGTTACCGCATCTGTCCAAATGGGAAAAGCCCAGATACCACGTCAAGGTCCTTTCCAATACCTGGGACCCTAAAATGTGTACCCGGTCCGGTATGAGAGTGCAGTCCCCTTCCGTGGTTTTAAATATACTGTATATATAATATTCAGAAGTCAGAGCAGTATACAGTCCATAAACTCAAAATATAATAGTGTAATACATAGTACACATTGGTAAATGAAATAAAAAAATTATATTTATATATATATATATATATATATATATATATATATATATATATATATATATATATATATATATATACACACACACACACACACACAGACTTCCCAGATGCCAGGATATCCATCTACCTGCATGCTGGGTGAATCCATTTGATAAAGCTGCCAGTCAGGCACCAAAGCATCATGGGACTATTTATTATTTGTTTTTGAATAAAAGTTAAGTTTTATAAAATCCAGTGAGTGCTGTCTTTACCATTGGACTCTCTCTCTATTTATCTATCTATTTATATTATATATATATATATATATATATATATATATATATATATATATATATATATATATATGTTATCCAAAAATGCAGGCACTCATTGGGCTTTATAATAAAAGTACAAATTTTATTGATCCATATTAAAACAGAGACATAACGTTTCGGCACCGCATCGTGCCTTTGTCAAATGTCATACCGCATCCAAGAAAAATGCAAAACACACACTTAAAAACACATAATCTAAAAACATGCCCCTTTTAAAGAAAAAGATGAAATCCATTTTACCGCCACACATCCGCTCACGTCTCCCTGGTGAGAGCAATGACGTCACGTAGACACGTTAGCGTACCTAGCGTGATGACGCATGGCACGACGTTGTCATGGTAACGTCAATGGTGCCAAACGACAGAGCGTGTATCCACATATAACACAGTGACTTGTCGTTTAATAAAAAATAAAAAAGTGGGTCAAATGGTTGGCCAGTTAAAGGCAAAAAACATATATCATTACAAAATTGCTGAAGTTGTAGGTGTATCACCTAGCTCTGTAAAGAATATTAAGAAAAAAATGGATTGTGGGGATGGTTTCTGAGCAGGGTTTCTGTCTAACCGGCCCTCTTTATCTAATCGTCGTTGAACAGTTCTCTCAGATACCTTGATACCTGAAACCGGAATGTGTAGTCAGGACTCTGACAGGCAGTTTCATATTTTGAGTGTAGATATCTCCAATTCTTCTGACAGTTTGTGGTGTAGTAACACAATGTCACCTTTCAATTTTGGGTTCAAATCATCCCCACAATCCATTTTTTATTAATAAATAAATGTATCTCATTCTGATAGTGTTGCGGCGTACTTATTCAAGCACTTGTTTCTTCTATAAGGTACGACGAGTCCACAGATTCATCCTTTACTTGTGGGATATTATCCTCCTGCTAACCGGAAGCTGCAAAGAGCACCACAGCATAGCTGTCTATATAGCTCCCTCCTTAGCTCCACCCCCCAGTCATTCTCTTTGCCTACTCTAAGTACTAGGTAGGGTAAAGTGAAAGAGGTGATAAAATATTAGTTTTTAATTTCTTCAAGCAAGAGTTTTTTGTTTTAAATGGTACCGGTGTGTACTATTTACTCTCAGGCAGCAGATGGATGAAGACTTCTGCCTGGAGGATGATCTTAGCATTTGTAACTAAGATCCAGTGCTGTTCCCACAGAAGCTGAGGGGTACAAGAAACTTCAGTGTGAGGAATGTTTTCATGCTTTATAGCAGTGAGGTATGATCAGTCATTTTTTCTGGAGAGACTGTGTATTTCAGAAAGGCTGACAGTATCCCCAAGAGGGTAAGGGTAAGCAGTAATCCTAAGAGCTATAGAAAGCATGGCCGTCTTTAACACAGGGCAAAAGGGGCAGCTGCCCAGGGCCCAGTCTCTGTTGAGGGGCCCAAGATTCCTATGGTTCATACCAGACTGCTGATGTGACATGGGGAACACACACATTCAGTCATAATACTGTCACAGTCAAAAGTACTCTGCTTATATATATATTTTTTAAAAACTGTGCCAGACCGTGCCGGTGTCATGTGACATGCCAAGCTATTGCCATGTGCTGTTTTAGATGTGCACTGTGCAGCACTGAATGCAAAGCCCTAACTCGGCATCCAGCCATTCCCACTGCATCAGAAAGGTCCTACTGGGGTTACCACTGTTACCAGGTAACTGCTCTTGTGGTGGGGATTGTTTCTGGGTAGGGCTGACTGTAGGCGCATGCAGCAGGCAGCTGGAGCGGCAGGCACATGAGAATTTGCAGCTGCCTACACTGCTCTCTTCAGTCTTGAGGCTCTATGACACATCTCACACTGTATCCATGCAGCCTTGGGCAGACAGCATCCAGTCTGCTGGTCCCCTTAGCCCTGCTCTTTCTGCTGTGGCCCTAAGGTCAACTAACTGAAGTTTGTTAGGGGAACAGTGCTTTGTAGAAAGGTGTCAGTGGGAAGCACACACGCCCCTCCCCATGCAGCATTGTCTAGCGCAGGGTGAGAGGGAACTTGTTCCTAGCAAAGAAGTGACATGTGCTGCTGTGGCTGATGTATAGTGTCATGCTAATACTTCACACAATAATGTAAGGTTAATTTTTATAGTTTTTGTTTTCTCTCTGCCTCAGATTTTACAGCTTCCCATAGCAGTTCTGCTGTTTCAGTCAGTAAACTTATATTTGTCTGCACCTCCATGCTTCCTCCTCAGTCTTTAACTTGCTTTGCTCCTGTTGGCTGCCCTAAATCTCTTTATCCAGCTAACCTCACACCAGAATCACATTCAAAAGAATATTAAATGAATCCACAGTGGAGGAATTTATATATTTATTTACTTATTAATACTGCTTAGGTCCAGTTTCACATATTGCAATTTATATAATTTTTTTAAAATGATTAGCCCAGCAGTGGATGATCCACTGCTGGGCTAATAATTTTGAAAACAATTATAAAATAAATTTATTTACTTGTTTTTTGGGATGTTGGGGTGGAGAGCGAAATTGCATGGGGTGGGGCGGGGCCTAAGAACATTTTTGCCCAGGGTCCAGTCAATATTAAAGACGACCCTGATAGAAAGGCATTAAGCTTGCATAAGATTATATATAAAAATATTTTATAATTCTAAAATGGTTGACACTGAGTTTTGAATGTTTGTGGGCAAACGTTTTTATGAACTGGGAGTGCTGTTAACGTTTTGTGGGCAATAACGGTTTTTGGGCAAACTTTGAGGGTATACTTGGCTTATTTTTTGGTCTCAGAACCCACATGGCTAGTTTAAAACCGCTCTGGTGCGGTTCTTTGAGGCTGTAGAGACATCGAGTGAGATGCGCAGTTGTTTTCACTCAGCAAGCTCCAACTCCTGAGGGCCCTTGTGGATGTTTTGGGCCAAATCGAAGCTTTAACCCCATATTTACCATCCCTGAGGGCAGGTAGGCGCCACAGCAGGGCTGTGGCAAGGTGCTGGGGGCGTTTTTTTCCGGATTTAGGCCTTATTTCAATCCGGTTTGCACATTAAAGGGTTAATTGTTAAATTTCCTTGTGGGGCAAACTTAACTACACATATTGAGTCTGCTATAAAAAATTTGAAAAATTTGGTGCATTTTAAAGGGACAGTCTAGGCCAAAATAAACTTTCATGATTCAGATAGAGCATGTAATTTTAAACAATTTTCCAATTTACTTTTATCACCAATTTTGCTTTGTTCTCTTGGTATTCTTAGTTGAAAACTTAACCTAGGAGGTTCATATGCTAATTTCTTAGACCTTGAAGCCCACCTCTTTCAGATTGCATTTTAACAGTTTTTCACCACTAGAGGGTGTTAGTTCACGTATTTCATATAGATAACACTGTGCTCGTGCACGAGAAGTTATCTTGGAGCTGGCACTGATTGGCTATCTTTTAAAACAATAAAAAAACAATAAAAATTCTGGTGTAGACTGTCCCTTTAAAGCAGTTTTGCAGAACGTGTATGCTTTTTTTCTCTTAAAGGCGCAGTACCGCTTTTTTAAGATTGTTATTTTTTTTCACTAAATAAAGTGTTTTCATGCTTCTTTGTAGTGATTACTAGCCTGTTCAACATGTCTGACATTGAGGAAAGTCATTGTTCAATATGTTTAGAAGCCATTGTGGAACCCCCACTTAGAATGTGTCCCTCATGCACTGAAAGGTCAATAAATTGCAAAGAACATATTTTAGCTACTAAAAGTATGTCGCAGGTTGATTCTCAGTCAGAAGGGAATCAGGTTTTGCTATCTAATTCTCCCCAAGTGTCACAACCATTAACGCCCGCACAAGCGACGCCAAGTACTTGCTTGGGCAAGAGACGTTCAGGACTCCTGGACTTTACAAATCGTAACCCAGGGGTATCTTCTAGATTTCAAAGATTCTCCTCCAAGGGGGAGATTCCATCTTTCTCAATTGTCTGTAAACCAGACAAAAAGAGAGGCGTTCTTACGCTGTGTAGAAGACCTATATACCATGGGAGTGATCTGCCCAGTTCCGAAAACAGAACATGGGCAGGGGTTCTACTCCAATCTGTTTGTGGTTCCCAAAAAAGAGGGAACCTTCAGACCAATTTTAGATCTCAAGATCCTAAACAAATTCCTCAGAGTCCCATCCTTCAAGATGGAGACCATTCGGACTATTTTACCAATGATCCAGGAGGGTCAATATATGACCACCTTGGACTTAAAGGATGCGTATCTACACATCCCTATCCACAAAGATCATCACCAGTTCCTCAGGTTCGCCTTTCTGGACAAGCATTACCAGTTTGTGGCTCTTCCCTTCGGGTTGGCCACAGCTCCCAGAATTTTCACAAAGGTGCTAGGGTCCCTTCTGGTGGTTCTAAGGCCGCGGGGCATAGCAGTGGCGCCTTATCTGTACGATATCTTAATTCAGGCGTCGACTAGCCAAGTCTCACACGGACATCGTGTTGGCTTTTCTAAGATCTCACGGGTGGAAGGTGAACGTAAAAAAGAGTTCACTTATCCCTCTCACAAGAGTTCCATTCCTGGGAACTCTGATAGATTCGGTGGACATGAAAATCTTTCTGACGGAGGTCAGGAAATCAAAGATTTTAACCACCTGCCGAGCTCTTCATTCTTTTCCTCGGCCGTCAGTGGCTCAGTGTATGGAGGTAATCGGACTAACGGTAGCGGCAATGGACATAGTTTCGTTTGCTCGCTTGCATCTCAGACCACTGCAACTATGCATGCTCAAACAGTGGAATGGGGATTATGCAGATTTATCTCCTCAGATAAATATGGATCAAGAGACCAGAGACTCTCTTCTTTGGTGGTTGTCACAGGATCATCTGTCCCAGGGAATGTGTTTCCGCAGGCCAGCATGGGTCATAGTGACGACGGACGCCAGCCTATTGGGCTGGGGTGCAGTCTAGAATTCCCTGAAAGCACAGGGAATTCTAGACTGCACCCCAGCAATCTATATCCCAGGAGTGGAGAACTGGGAAGTGGATTTTCTAAGTCGTCAGACTTTTCATCCGGGGGAGTGGGAACTCCATACGGAGGTGTTTGCACAATTGATTCAGCAATGGGCACACCAGAATTGGATCTGATGGCGTCTCGTCAGAACGCCAAACTTCCTTGTTACGGGTCCAGGTCAAGGGATCCTCAGGCAGTACTGATAGATGCTCTAGCAGTACCCTGGTCGTTCAACCTGGCTTATGTGTTTCCACCATTTCCTCTCCTTCCTCGTTTGATTGCCAGAATCAAACAGGAGAGAGTTTCTGTGATTTTGATAGCACCTGTGTGGCCACGCAGGACTTGGTATGCAGACCTGGTGGACATGTCATCTCTTCTACCATGGACTCTGCCACTGAGACAGGACCTTCTGATTCAAGGTCCGTTCCAGCATCCAAATCTAGTTTCTCTGCGGCTGACTGCTTGGAGATTGAACGCTTGATTTTATCCAAGCGGGGTTTCTCCGAGTCGGTCATAGATACATGCTCGAAAGCCTGTCACTTGGAAAATTTACCATAAGATATGGGGTAAATATTTTTATTGGTGCGAATCCAAAGGCTACTCATGGAGTAAGATCAGGATTCCTAGGATTTTGTCCTTTCTCCAAGAAGGATTGGAGAAGGGGCTATCAGCTAGTTCCTTAAAGGGACAGATATCTGCTTTATCAATTCTACTGCACAAGCGTCTGGCAGATGTTCCAGACGTTCAGTCGTTCTGTCAGGCTTTAGTTATAATCAAGCCTGTGTTTAAACCTGTTGCTCCGCCATGGAGTTTGAATTTAGTTCTTAAAGTTCTTCAAGGGGTTCCATTTGAACCTATGCATTCCATAGATATTAAGCTTCTATCTTGGAAAGTTCTGTTTTTAGTTGCTATCTCTTCGTCTCAAAGAGTTTCTGAACTATCTGCATTGCAATGCGACTCGCCTTATCTTGTTTTCCATGCTGATAAGGTGGGTTTGCGTACCAAACCTGGATTCCTTCCTAAGGTTGTTACTAATAGGAATATCAATCAAGAAATTGTTGTTCCTTCTCTGTGTCCTAATCCTTCCTCTAAGAAGAAGCGTCTGTTGCACAACTTGGACGTGGTTCGTGCTTTGAAGTTTTACTTGCAAGCAACCAAAGATTTCCGTCAAACATCTTCTTTGTTTGTTGTCTATTCTGGAAAACGTAGAGGTCAAAAAGCTACGGCTACCTCTCTTTCTTTTTGGCTGAAAAGCATCATCCGTTTGG
This sequence comes from Bombina bombina, assembly GCF_027579735.1. NCBI lineage: Eukaryota > Metazoa > Chordata > Amphibia > Anura > Bombinatoridae > Bombina > Bombina bombina. Next base: position 946,721,273 of record NC_069501.1, read on the forward strand.
CATAGGAGACTGCTGGACAGCAACCTCCTGAAAGGATTACAGCTCACTCTACTAGAGCGGTGGCTTCCACTTGGGCTTTTAAAAATGATGCTTCTGTTGAACAGATTTGTAAGGCTGCGACTTCGTCTTCGCTTCCAAATTTTACAAATTTGATACTTTTGCTTCTTCGGAGGCTATTTTTGGGAGAAAAGTTCTTCAAGCAGTGGTGCCTTCTGTTTGTCGTACCTTATAGAAGAAAATTAAATTTATGCTTACCTGATAAATTCATTTCTTCTATGGTACGACGAGTCCACGGCCCACCCTGTCATTTTAAGACAGATTATATTTTTTTGATTTTAAACTTCAGTCACCTCTGCACCTTGTAGTTTCTCCTTTTTCTTCCTGTACCTTCGGTCGAATGACTGGGGGGGTGGAGCTAAGGGGGAGCTATATAGACAGCTCTGCTGTGGTGCTCTTTGACACTTCCTGTTAGCAGGAGGATAATATCCCACAAGTAAAGGATGAATCTGTGGACTCGTCGTACCATAGAAGAAATTAGTTTATCAGGTAAGCATAAATGTTGCGCGACACTTTTGCCTTCACTTCCAGTGACCGGATTAGCAGTCTGTCAGGATAACGCATATTTGGGCTCAAGGCATGCGTTTTTAGGACTGGACAGCATTTCATTGTTGTGCAGGCAGAGTTCCGGATCTTTTGCTGAGGAGAATTCTAGCCGGTGTCGGCAGGGCAGGTATGCACCTCAGCAAAGCTAAGCTGAGGTGTAGAGGTGATCAATAGTATTTGTGTAGCACTAAATTTAAAGAAACAGTAACATTTTTTCTGTTTTAATTTGTATTAAATAATTTAAGCTTTTTTTTTGGTAATTTGTTCTATTGTGGGTCAGAATGGACCAAGAGGCCCTTCAAAATGTCACTTGTTCTTTATGTTTTGATGCCAATGTGGAACCACCAATCCCTTTCTGTTCTTCATGTATTGAGAGAACTTTAAATTATAGAGATAGACTTTCTTCTGAGCCAACATTGTCTAAGGCGGATGCTGTTCAGGAGTCTGACAATGTTCGATATATGCCGCAGCTTTCTCCTCAAGCGTCCCAACTTTTATCGCCCACACATGCAGTGCCCTGCGCTTCCTCTCTAACTCCTCCTAGAGTTACGTTACAAGACATCGCTTCTCTCACCTCCTCTGCGGTTTCTGATGCATTGTCTGCTTTTCCCATGCTGCAGGGAAAGCGCAAGAGGAAAAATAAACATTCCGTAAGTGAGGTTACTGACGGAGTTGTTGCTATTTCGAATGCGCCCTCCCAGAAGCCTGAGGAGAAGGATACTTCGGTAGCATCTGAGGGTGAAATCTCAGATTCTGACAGTGTATTTCCTCCTGCGGATACTGAAGTTATATTTCTCCAACATAGGTGTGTCCGGTCCACGGCGTCATCCTTACTTGTGGGATATTCTCTTCCCCAACAGGAAATGGCAAAGAGCCCAGCAAAGCTGGTCACATGATCCCTCCTAGGCTCCGCCTACCCCAGTCATTCTCTTTGCCGTTGTACAGGCAACATCTCCACGGAGATGGCTTAGAGTTTTTTAGTGTTTAACTGTAGTTTTTATTATTCAATCAAGAGTTTGTTATTTTAAAATAGTGCTGGTATGTACTATTTACTCAGAAACAGAAAAGAGATGAAGATTTCTGTTTGTATGAGGAAAATGATTTTAGCACCGTAACTAAAATCCATGGCTGTTCCACACAGGACTGTTGAGAGCAATTAACTTCAGTTGGGGGAACAGTGTGCAGTCTCTTACTGCTTGAGGTATGACACATTCTAACAAGACGATGTAATGCTGGAAGCTGTCATTTTCCCTATGGGATCCGGTAAGCCATGTTTATTAAGATAGTAAATAAGGGCTTCACAAGGGCTTATTAAGACTGTAGACTTTTTCTGGGCTAAATCGATTCATTATTAACACATATTTAGCCTTGAGGAATCATTTATTCTGGGTATTTTGATATGATTATATCGGCAGGCACTGTTTTTGACACCTTATTCTTTAGGGGCTTTCCCTAATCATAGTCAGAGCCTCATTTTCGCGCCGGTATGGCGCACTTGTTTTTGAGGACAGCATGGCATGCAGCTGCATGTGTGTGGAGCTCTGATACATAGAAAAGTCTTTCTGAAGGCATCATTTGGTATCGTATTCCCCTTTGGGCTTGGTTGGGTCTCAGCAAAGCAGATTCCAGGGACTGTAAAGGGGTTAAATATAAAAACGGCTCCGGTTCCGTTATTTTAAGGGTTAAAGCTTCCAAATTTGGTGTGCAATACTTTTAAGGCTTTAAGACACTGTGGTGAAATTTTGGTGAATTTTGAACAATTCCTTCATACTTTTTCGCAATTGCAGTAATAAAGTGTGTTTAGTTTAAAATTTAAAGTGACAGTAACGGTTTTATTTTAAAACGTTTTTTGTGCTTTGTTATCAAGTTTATGCCTGTTTAACATGTCTGAACTACCAGATAGATTGTGTTCTGACCGTGGGGAAACCAAGGTTCCTTCTCATTTAACTATATGTATTTTATGTCATAAAAAAATTTAGTAAAAATGATGCCCAAGATGATTCCTCAAGTGAGGGGAGTAAGCATGGTACTGCATCATCCCCTCCTTCGTCTACACCAGTCTTGCCCATACAGGAGGCCCCTAGTACATCTAGTGCGCCAATACTCCTTACTATGCAACATTTAACGGCTGTAATGGATAATTCTATCAAAAACATTTTAGCCAATATGCCCGCTTATCAGCGAAAGCGCGACTGCTCTGTTTTAGAAAATTCTGTAGAGCATGAGAACGCTGATGATATGGTTTCTGAAGGGCCCCTACACCAGTCTGAGGGGGCCAGGGAGGTTTTGTCTGAGGGAGAAATTTCAGATTCAGGAAACATTTCTCAACAAGCTGAACCTGATGTGATTACTTTTAAATTTAAGTTGGAACATCTCCGCGCTCTGCTTAAGGAGGTGTTATCCAATTTGGATGATTGTGATTATCTGGTCATTCCAGAACCACTATGTAAAATGGAAAAGTTCTTAGAGGCCCCGGGGCCCCCCGAAGCTTTTCCTATATCCAAGCGGGTGGCGTACATTGTTAGTAAAGAATGGGACAGGCCCGGTATACCTTTAGTACCTCCCCCCATATTTATAAAATTGTTTTCCTATAGTCGACCCCAGAAAGGACTGATGGCAGACAGTCCCCAAGGTCGAGGGGGCGGTTTCTACTCTACACAAGCGCGCCACTATACCCATAGAAGATAGTTGTGCTTTCCAAGATCCTATGGATAAAAAATTAGAAGGTCTGCTAAAGATGTTTGTTCAGCAAGGTTCCCTTCTACAACCAATTGCATGCATTGTCCCTGTCACTGCAGCCGCGTGTTTCTAGTTTGATGAGCTAGGAAAGGCGATTATTAGTAATTCTTCTTCTTATGAGGAGATTATGGACAGAATTCGTGCTCTTAATTGGCTAATTCTTTCACCCTAGACGCCACCTTGCAATTGGCTAGGTTAGCGGCGAAAAAATTCTGGGTTTGCTATTGTGGCGCAGAGCGCTTTGGTTAAAATCTTGGGCAGCGGATGCGTCTTCCAAGAACAAATTGCTTGACATTCCTTTCAAGGGGAAAACACTCTTTGGCCCTGACTTGAAAGAGATTATCTCTGATATCACTGGGGGCAAGGGCCACGCCCTTCCTCAGGATAGGTCTTTTCAAGACCAAAAATAAACCTAAGTTTCGTCCCTTTCGCAGAAACGGATCAGCCCCAAGGGCTACGTCCTCTAAGCAGGAAGGTAATACTTCTCAAGCCAATCCAGCCTGGAGACCTATGCAAGGCTGGAACAAAGGAAAGCAGGCCAGGAAACCTGCCACTGCTACCAAGACAGCATGAAATGCGGGCCCCCGATCCGGGACCGGATCTGGTGGGGGGCAGACTCTCTCTCTTCGCTCAGGCTGGGGCAAGAGATGTTCTGGATCCTTGGGCGCTAGAAATAGTCTCCCAAGGTTATTCTCTGGAGTTCAAGGGGTTTCCTCCAAGGGGGAGGTTCCACAGGTCTCAGTTGTCTTCAGACCACATAAGAAGACAGGCATTCTTACATTGGGTAGAAGACCTGCTAAAAATGGGAGTGATTCATCCTGTTCCATTAGGAGAACAAGGGATGGGGTTCTACTCCAATCTGTTCATAGTTCCCAAAAAAGAGGGAACGTTCAGACCAATCTTAGATCTCAAGATCTTGAACAAGTTTCTCAAGGTTCCATCGTTCAAGATGGAAACCATTCGAACACTTCTTCCTTCCATCCAGGAAGGTCAATTCATGACCAAGGTGGATTTCAAGGATTTTCTCATAGGTACTAGGGTCCCTTCTGGCGGTGCTAAGACCAAGGGGCATTGCTGTAGTACCTTACTTGGACGACATTCTGATTCGAGCGTCGTCCCTTCCTCAAGTAAAGGCTCACACGGACATTGTCCTGGCCTTTCTCAGATCTCACGGATGGAAAGTGAACGTGGAAAAGAGTTCTCTATCTCCGTCAACGAGGGTTCCCTTCTTGGGAACTATAATAGACTCCTTAGAAATGAGGATTTTTCTGACAGAAGCCAGAAAAACAAAACTTCTAGACTCTTGTCGGATACTTCATTCCGTTCCTCTTCCTTCCATAGCGCAGTGCATGGAAGTGATAGGTTTGATGGTAGCGGCAATGGACATAGTTCCTTTTGTGCGCATTCATCTAAGACCATTACAACTGTTCATGCTCAGTCAGTGGAATGGGGACTATTCAGACTTGTCTCCGAAGATACAAGTAAATCAGAGGACCAGAGACTCTTTCCGTTGGTGGCTGTCCCTGGACACCCTGTCACAAGGGATGACCTTCCGCAGACCAGAGTGGGTCATTGTCACGACCGACGCCAGTCTGATGGGCTGGGGCGCGGTCTGGGGATCCCTGAAAGCTCAGGGTCTTTGGTCTCGGGTAGAATCTCTTCTACCGATAAATATTCTGGAACTGAGAGCGATATTCAATGCTCTCAAAGCTTGGCCTCAGTTAGCGAGGGCCAAGTTCATACATCAACCATCAGGGGGGAACAAGGAGTTCCCTAGCGATGGAAGAAGTGACCAACATCATTCTATGGGCGGAGTCTCACTCCTGCCACCTGTCTGCTATCCACATCCCAGGAGTGGAAAATTGGGAAGCGGATTTTCTGAGTCGTCAGACATTGCATCCGGGGGAGTGGGAACTCCATCCGGAAATCTTTGCCCAAGTCACTCAACCGTGGGGCATTCCAGACATGGATCTGATGGCCTCTCGTCAGAACTTCAGAGTTCCTTACTACGGGTACAGATCCAGGGATCCCAAGGCGGCTCTAGTGGATGCACTAGTAGCACCTTGGACCTTCAAACTAGCTTATGTGTTCCCGCCGTTTCCTCTCATCCCCAGGCTGGTAGCCAGGATCAATCAGGAGAGGGCGTCGGTGATTTTGATAGCTCCTGCGTGGCCACGCAGGACTTGGTATGCAGATCTGGTGAATATGTCATCGGCTCCACCATGGAAGCTACCTTTGAGACGAGACCTTCTTGTTCTAGGTCCGTTCGACCCACTCCAGCTGACTGCTTGGAGATTGAACGCTTGATCTTATCAAAGCGAGGGTTCTCAGATTCTGTTATTAATACTCTTGTTCAGGCCTGAAAGCCTGTAACCAGAAAAATTACCACTTTATTTGGTATATCTGTTGGTGTGAATCTGCAGGATTCCCTTGGGACAAGGTTAAGATTCCTAAGAGTCTATCCTTCCTTCGAGAAGGATTGGAAAAAGGATTATCTGCAAGTTCCTTGATGGGACAGATTTCTGCCTTGTCTGTGTTACTTCACAAAAAGCTGGCAGCTGTGCCAGATGTTCTAGCCTTTGTTCAGGCTCTGGTTAGAGTCAAGCCTGTTTACAAAATTTTGACTCCTCCTTGGAGTCTCAACCTAGTTCTTTCAGTTCTTCAGGGGGTTCCGTTTGAACCCTTACATTCCGTTGATATTAAGTTATTATCTTGGAAAGTTTTGTTTTTGGTTGCAATTTCTTCTGCTAGAAGAGTTTCAGAATTATCTGCTCTGCAGTGTTCTTCTCCTTATCTGGTGTTCCATGCAGATAAGGTGGTTTTGCGTACTAAACCTGGTTTTCTTCCAAAAGTTGTTTCTAACAAAAACATTAACCAGGAGATAGTTGTGCCTTCTTTGTGTCCTAATCCAGTTTCAAAGAAGGAACGTTTGTTGCACAACTTGGATGTAGTTCGTGCTCTCAAATTTTACTTGGCAGCTACTAAGGATTTCAGACAAACTTTGTCTTTGTTTGTTGTTTATTCTGGTAAACGGAGAGGTCAAAAAGCAACTTCTACCTCTCTCTCCTTCTGGATTAAAAGCATTATCCGATTGGCTTATGAGACTGCCGGACGGCAGTCTCCTGAAAGAATCACAGCTCACTCCACTAGGGCTGTGGCTTCCACATGGGCCTTCAAGAACGAGGCTTCTGTTGATCAGATATGTAAGGCAGCGACTTGGTCTTCACTGCACACTTTTTCTAAATTTTACAAATTTGATACTTTTGCTTCTTCTGAGGCTATTTTTGGGAGAAAGGTTTTGCAAGCCGTGGTGCCTTCCATTTAGGTGACCTGATTTGCTCCCTCCCTTCATCCGTGTCCTAAAGCTTTGGTATTGGTTCCCACAAGTAAGGATGACGCCGTGGACCGGACACACCTATGTTGGAGAAAACAGAATTTATGTTTACCTGATAAATTACTTTCTCCAACGGTGTGTCCGGTCCACGGCCCGCCCTGGTTTTTTTAATCAGGTCTGATAATTTATTTTCTTTAACTACAGTCACCACGGTAACATATGGTTTCTCCTATGCAAATATTCCTCCTTAACGTCGGTCGAATGACTGGGGTAGGCGGAGCCTAGGAGGGATCATGTGACCAGCTTTGCTGGGCTCTTTGCCATTTCCTGTTGGGGAAGAGAATATCCCACAAGTAAGGATGACGCCGTGGACCGGACACACCGTTGGAGAAAGTAATTTATCAGGTAAACATAAATTCTGTTTTTTCAGGTTTAAGCTAGAACATCTCCATCTGTTACTTAAGGAGTTTTTAGCTACTCTGGACAACAGCGACACCACGGTCGTAGTTGATCCTAAAAAATCCAGTAAGCTAAACAAATATTTTGATGTACCTTCCATGGTGGAGGTTTTTCCTGTACCAGATCGAGCTACTGAGATCGTTGCTAAGGAATGGGAGAGAACGGGTATCCCTTTTCTCTTGTTAAGTGTGTTCAGTCCACGGGTCATCCATCCGGGATATATTCTCCTTCCCAACAGGAAGTTGCAAGAGGATCACCCAAGCAGAGCTGCTATATAGCTCCTCCCCTCACATGTCATATCCAGTCATTCTCTTGCAACCCTCAACAAAGAAGGAGGTCGCGAGAGGAGCTGGAGTTTTTACTTAACTATTCTTCAATCAAAAGTTTGTTATTTTAAATGGCACCGGAGTGTGCTGTTTTTCTATCTCAGGCAGTATTTGGAAGAAGAAACTGCCTGCGTTTTTTATCTATGATCTTAGCAGGCGTAACTAAGATCCACTGGCTGTTCTCGACATTCTGAGGAGTGGGGTAACTTCAGACTGGGAATAGCATGCGGGGTCCTCCGCAAATGAGGTATGTGCGGTACTTTATTTTCTGGGAATGGAATTGACTAAGAAAATACTGCTGTTACCGTATGATGTAAGTACAGCCTTAAATGCAGTAGTAGCAACTGGTATCAGGCTGATAAATGTATGCGCAGTCGAGTTATATTCTAGGGACTAGAATTTGACTGAGAAAATACTGTTAAATAATACTTAAGCCTTCTCTGCAGTGGTAGCGACTGGTAGCAGGCTTAGTGATAGCTTTGCATGACATTGAAAAATGTTGTTTTTTAATAAAACGTTTACTGGCATGTTATTCGTTTTTTGTGAGGTACTTTGGTGATAAATCGCTTTGGGCATGATTTTTTCCACATGGCTAACATATTTTTCTGCATGGAAACCGTAATATCAGGGCTCCCACTGTTGTGATTGGAGTGGGAGGGCCCTTGTTTTAGCGCCTTGTTAAATTATTGCACAGTCTTTCTGCTTCTTCCTCCTTGATCCAGGACGTCTCTAGAGAGCTCAGGGGTCTGCAAATTTCATTTGTGAGGGAGGTAATCAGTCACAGCAGATCTGTGTGCTGACTGTGATTAAAAGCGTTAAATCTTAATTGATATCTGTTTTATCCGTTTTGGGTATCGAGGGGTTAATCATCCTTTTGCTAATGGGTGCAATCCTCTGCTAATAGTACACTTCTTGTTAAGAATTGTTTAATTATATCTGTATTTTTGAAGCGCTGCAGCGTTTTTTATATTGCTTGGAAAACTTATTGAAAGTGATTTCCAAGCTTGTTAGTTTCATTGCTAAGTCTGTTTTAAACATGTCTAATTCAGAGGAAACTGTTTGTTCATCATGTTCAAAAGCCAATGTGGAGCCCAATAGAACGATGTGTACCAATTGTATTGATATTGCTTTGAATAAAAGTCAATCTGTACCGATAAAGAAGCTATCACCAGACAACGAGGGGGAAGTTATGCCGCCTAACTCTCCTCACGTGTCAGTACCTGCGTCTCCCGCTCGGGAGATGCGTAGGATTGAGACACCTAGTACATCTAGGCCCTTACAAATCACTTTACATGATATGGCTAATGTTATGAAAGAAGTATTATATAATATGCCCGAATTAAGGGGCAAACGCGATAGCTCTGGGTTAAGGACAGAGCGCGCTGATGACACGAGAGCCATGTCTGATACTGCGTCACAACTTGCAGAACATGAGGACGGTGAGCTTCATTCTGTCGGTGACGGTTCTGATTCAGGGAGACCGGATTCAGAAATTTCAAATTTTAAATTTAAGCTTGAGAACCTCCGTGTGTTACTAGGGGAGGTATTAGCGGCTCTGAATGATTGCGACACGGTGGCAATTCCAGAGAAATTGTATAGGTTGGATAGATACTATGCGGTACCGGTGTGTACTGACGTTTTTCCTATACCAAAAAGACTTACAGAAATTATCAGTAAGGAGTGGGATAGACCCGGTGTGCCTTTTTCCCCTCCCCCGATATTTAGAAAAATGTTCCCTATAGACGCCACCACACGAGACTTATGGCAGACGGTCCCTAAGGTGGAGGGAGCAGTTTCTACGTTAGCCAAGCGTACCACTATCCCGGTGGAGGATAGCTGTGCTTTCTCAGATCCAATGGATAAAAAATTAGAGGGTTATCTTAAGAAAATGTTTGTTCAACAGGGTTTTATATTGCAGCCTCTTGTATGCATTGCGCCTGTCACGGCTGCAGCGGCATTCTGGTTTGAGTCTCTGGAAGAGGCGATTCGCACAGAGCCGTTGGATGAGGCCTTGAGCAAAGTTAGAACCCTTAAGCAAGCTAATGCGTTTGTTTCAGATGCCGTAGTACATCTAACCAAACTTACGGCTAAAAATTCCGGATTCGCCATACAGGCGCGCAGAGCGCTCTGGCTTAAATCCTGGTCAGCGGATGTAACTTCCAAGTCTAAACTACTTAACATTCCTTTCAAAGGGCAGACCTTATTCGGGACCGGCTTGAAGGAAATTATTGCTGACATTACGGGAGGTAAGGGCCACGCCCTTCCTCAGGACAGGGCCAAACCAAAGGCCAAACAGTCTAATTTTCGTGCCTTTCGTAACTTCAAGGCAGGAGCAGCATCGACTTCCTCCGCTCCAAAACAGGAAGGAACTACTGCTCGTTACAGACAAGGTTGGAAAGGCAACCAGTCATGGAACAAGGGCAAGCAGGCCAGAAAGCCTACTCCCGCCCCTAAGACAGCATGAAGTCAGGGCCCCCTATCCAGGGACGGATTTAGTGGGGGGCAGACTTTCTCTCTTTGCCCAGGCTTGGGCAAGAGATGTGCAGGATCCCTGGACGTTAAAGATTATATCTCAGGGATACCTTCTGGATTTCAAATCCTCTCCTCCACAAGGGAGGTTCAATCTTTCTAGGTTATCGACAAACCTAGTAAAGAGAGAGGCATTTCTACAATGTGTACAAGACCTCTTAATCATGGGGGTGATCCACTCAGTTCCGCGATCGGAACAGGGACAAGGATTTTACTCAAATCTATTTGTGGTTCCCAAAAAAGAGGGAACCTTCAGACCAATCTTGGACTTAAAGATCTTAAACAAATTCCTAAGGGTACCATCGTTCAAGATGGAAACCATTTGAACCATCCTACCCATGATCCAAGAGGGTCAATATATGACCACGGTGGACTTAAAGGATGCTTACCTTCATATACCGATTCACAAAGATCATTATCGGTACCTGAGGTTTGCCTTTCTAGACAGGCATTACCAGTTTGTGGCTCTTCCCTTCGGGTTAGCCACGGCCCCGAGAATTTTTACGAAGGTTCTGGGCTCACTTCTGGCGGTACTAAGACCACGAGGCATAGCGGTGGCTCCGTACCTAGATGACATTCTGATACAAGCGTCAAGTTTTCAGAATGCAAAGTCTCATACAGAGATAGTTCTACCATTTCTGAGGTCGCATGGGTGGAAAGTGAACGTGGAAAAGAGTTCTCTGTTACCACTCACACGGGTTCCTTTTCTAGGGACTCTTATAGATTCTGTAGAGATGAAGATTTACCTGACGGAGTCCAGGTTATCAAAGATTCTCAATACTTGCCGTGTCCTTCATTCCATTCCAAGCCCATCGGTAGCTCAGTGCATGGAGGTAATCGGCTTAATGGTAGCGGCAATGGACATAGTGCCATTTGCGCGCCTGCATCTCAGACCGCTGCAACTATGCATGCTCAGTCAATGGAACGGGGATTACTCAGATCTGTCCCCTTTGCTAAATCTGGACCAGGAGACCAGAGATTCGCTTCTCTGGTGGTTGTCACCGGTTCATCTGTCCAAAGGAATGACCTTTCGCAGGCCAGATTGGACGATTGTAACAACGGATGCCAGCTTTCTAGGCTGGGGAGCAGTCTGGAATTCCCTGAAAGCTCAGGGATCGTGGACTCAGGAGGAGAAACTCCTCCCAATAAACATTCTAGAATTAAGAGCAATATTCAATGCTCTTCTGGCTTGGCCTCAGTTAGCAAAGCTGAGGTTCATCAGATTTCAGTCGGTCAATATCACGACTGTGGCTTACATCAATCATCAAGGGGGAACCAGGAGTTCCCTAGCGATGTTGGAAGTCTCGAAGATAATTCGCTGGGCAGAGTCTCACTCTTGCCACCTGTCAGCGATTCACATCCCAGGCGTAGAGAACTGGGAGGCGGATTTCCTAAGTCGCCAGACTTTTCATCCGGGAGAGTGGGAACTTCACCCGGAGGTATTTGCTCAACTGATTCGTCGTTGGGGCAAACCGGATCTGGATCTCATGGCACCTCGCCAGAACGCGAAGCTTCCTTGTTACGGATCCAGGTCCAGGGACCCGGGAGCGGTGCTGGTAGATCCATTAGCAGCCCCTTGGGTTTTCAACATAGCTTATGTGTTTCCACCATTTCCGTTGCTACCTCGACTGATTGCCAGGATCAAACAGGAGAGGGCATCGGTAATTCTGATAGCGCCTGCGTGGCCACGCAGGACCTGGTATGCAGACCTAGTGGACATGTCGTCCTGTCCACCATGGTCTCTTCCTCTGAGGCAGGACCTTCTAATTCAGGGTCCTTTCAACCATCCAAACCTAATTTCTCTGAGGCTGACTGCCTGGAAATTGAACGCTTGATTCTATCAAAGCGTGGGTTTTCGGATTCGGTTATTGATACATTAATACAGGCTCGGAAACCTGTGACCAGAAAAATTTACCACAAGATATGGCGTAAATATTTATATTGGTGTGAATCCAAGAGTTACTCATGGAGTAAGGTTAGGATTCCTAGGATATTAGCTTTTCTACAAGAGGGTTTAGAAAAGGGTTTATCCGCTAGTTCGCTAAAGGGACAGATTTCAGCTCTGTCTATTCTTTTACACAAACGTCTGGCAGAGCATCCAGACGTCCAGGCCTTTTGTCAGGCTTTGGCTAGAATTAAGCCAGTGTTTAAAGCTGTTGCTCCTCCGTGGAGCTTAAACTTGGTTCTTAAAGTTCTTCAGGGTGTTCCGTTTGAACCCCTTCATTCCCCTTCATTCCACAGCTTTTATCTTGGAAAGTTTTGTTTTTGATGGCTATTTCCTCGGCTCGAAGAGTCTCTGAGTTATCGGCCTTACATTGTGATTCTCCTTATCTGATCTTTCATTCAGATAAGGTAGTTCTGCGTACTAAACCTGGGTTTTTACCTAAGGTTGTTTCTAACAGGAATATCAATCAAGAGATTGTTGTTCCATCATTATGTCCTAATCCTTCTTCAAAGAAGGAACGTCTTTTGCATAATCTTGACGTGGTCCGTGCTCTGAAGTTCTACTTACAGGCAACTAAAGATTTTAGACAAACTTCTTCTCTGTTTGTCGTTTACTCTGGACAGAGGAGAGGTCAAAAGGCTTCGGCTACCTCTCTCTCTTTTTGGCTTCGTAGCATAATACGTTAAGCCTATGAGACTGCTGGACAGCAGCCTCCTGAAAGAATTACAGCTCATTCCACTAGAGCTGTGGCTTCCACCTGGGCCTTTAAGAATGAGGCCTCTGTTGAACAGATTTGCAAGGCTGCAACTTGGTCTTCACTTCATACTTTTTCCAAATTTTACAAATTTGACACTCGCTTCTTCGGAGGCTGGTTTTGGGAGAAAGGTTCTACAGGCAGTGGTTCCTTCTGTTTAATGTTCCTGCCTTGTCCCTCCCATCATCCGTGTACTTAGCTTTGGTATTGGTATCCCATAAGTAATGGATGACCCGTGGACTGAACACACTTAACAAGAGAAAACATAATTTATGCTTACCTGATAAATTTATTTCTCTTGTAGTGTGTTCAGTCCACGGCCCGCCCTGTCTTTTTTTTGAGGCAGGTTCTAAATTTTAAAATTATAACTCCAGTCACCACTGCACCTTATAGTTTCTCCTTTCTCGTCTTGTTTCGGTCGAATGACTGGATATGACATGTGAGGGGAGGAGCTATATAGCAGCTCTGCTTGGGTGATCCTCTTGCAACTTCCTGTTGGGAAGGAGAATATATCCCATAAGTAATGGATGACCCGTGGACTGAACACACTACAAGAGAAATAAATTTATCAGGTAAGCATAAATTATGTTTTTCTCCATCCCCTATATTTAAGAAGATGTTTCCCATAGCGGACTCTATCAAGGAGTCTTAGCAAACAGTACCCAAGGTGGAAGGGGCAATTTCCACTCTGGCTAAGAGGACTACTATCCTCATAGAGGATAGTTGTGCTTTTAAGGATCCTATGGACAACAAATTGGAGGGGTTACTCAAAAAGATGTATGTACACCAGGGTATACAGTGGCAACCTGCAGTGTGCATTGCTACCATCACTAGTGTGGCGGCATACTGGTTTGATGCGTTGTCTAATTCTATTAGGACAGACACTCCCCTTGAAGAGATCCAGGATAGGATAAAGGCCCTTAAGTTGGCCAATTCCTTTATTTCGGATGCTTCCCTACTGTTATTAAACTGGGAGCAAAGATATTGGGTTTTGCTGTGTTAGCCCGCATAGCTTTATGGTTAAAATCTTGGTCTGCGGATGTGTCTTCTAAGTCTAAACTTTTTAACGATTCCTTACAAGGGAAAGACCTTGTTTGGACCGAGTTTGACGGAAATAATTTCTGACATTATGGGAGGAAAGGGCCGTTTCCTCTCTTGGGATAAGAGAAACAAACAATAGGGACGTCAGAGTAATTTTCGTTCCTTTCGAAATTTCAAGGGAAATCCTTCCACTTCCTATTCCAAGCAGGAGCAGTCCAAACCTTCCTGGAGACCCAATCAGTCTTGGAACAAGGGAAAACAATCCAAAAAGCCTGCTTTTGAATCAGACAGCATGAAGGGCCTGCCTCGATCCAGGACCAGATCTTGTGGGGGGCAGACTTTCCTTCTTCACTCAGGCTTGGGTTCGAGATGTTCAGGATCCCTGGGCGGTGGACATCGTGTCCCAGGGATACAAGCTAGAGTTCAAGAACTTTCCTCCCGGGGGCAGGTTTCTGCTTTCAAGATTATCTGTAGACCAGACAAAAAGAGAGGCGTTCTTACACTGTGTACGGGACCTCTCTGACCTGGGAGTGATAGTTCCTGTTCCGATGCAGGAAAGGGGTCTGGGGTTCTATTCCAATCTGTTTGTGGTTCCCAAAAAGGAGGGAACCTTCAGACCAATTTTAGACCTCAAGAGTCTGAACAAATTCCTCAGAGTACCGTCCTTCCAGATGGAAACTATTCATTCCATTCTTCCTTTGATCCAAGAGGGCCAATTTATGAGAACCATGGATTTAAAGGACGCGTACCTGCATGTTCCCATCCACAGGGACCATTACAAGTTTCTAAGGTTTGCATTTCTAGACAAACCCTTCCAGTTCGTGGCTCTTCCATTCGGCCTTGCCACAGCTCCCAGAATTTTCTCAAAGGTTCTGGGATCCCTATGCTCCGATTGCGAGGCATTTTAGTGGCGCCTTATATGGATGACATTCTGGTCCAGGCACCATCCTTTCAACAAGCAAGATCCCACATGGTAATGTTGTTATCTTTCCTGCGATCTCACGGATGGAAGGTAAATTTGAAAAAGAGTTCCTTAGTTTCAAATACAAGGGTAATTTTCTTGGGAACCATAATAGATTCCTTATCAATGAAAATGTTTCTGACAGAAGTCAGGAAATCAAAGATTTTCGATTCTTGCCTTACGCTTCAGTCCTCCCCCCGGCCATCAGTGGCTCAGTGCATGGAGGTAATCGTTCTGATGGTAGCGGCAATTGACATCATCCCGTTCGCCCGTTTCCACCTCAGACCTCTGCAGTTAAACATGCTCAGTCAGTGGAACAGAGATTATGCGGATCTGTCTCCGGGAATACAGCTAGAGCAGGAGACAAGGGTTTCTCTTCTTTGGTGGTTGTCTCAGGATCATCTCTCCCAGGGAACCTGCTTTCACAGACCCTCTTGGGTGATTGTGACAACAGACGCCAGTCTTCTGGGATGGGGAGCAGTCTGGGGCTCTCTAAAGGCTCAGGGAACCTGGACTCAGTCAGTGTCTGTTCTGCCCATAAACATTCTGGAGCTGAGAGCAATCTTCAATGCTCTTGTGGCATGGCCCCAGTTAACCTCGGCCCGGTTCATCAGATTCCAGTCGGACAACATAACTTCTGTGGCTTACATCAACCATCAGGGAGGGACGCGGAGTTCCTTGGCCATGACAGAGGTAGCCAAGATAATTCAGTGGGCAGAGACCCACAATTGCTGTCTGTCGGCGATCCATAGCCCAGGAGTGGACAACTGGGAAGCTGACTTCCTGAGCAGGCAGACCTTTCACCCGGGGGAGTGGGAACTCCATCCGAAAGTGTTTTCCAGTCTGATTCTCAAATGGGGTCAGCTGGAATTGGATCTCATGGCATCTCGACAGAATGCCAAGCTTCCGAGGTACGGGTCGAGGTGAAGGGACCCTCAGGCTGTACTGATAGACGCCCTGGCAGTACCTTGGAATTTCAGTCTTGCATACCTATTTCCTCCGTTCGCTCTTCTACCTTGGGTCATTGCTCAACTCAAGCAAGAGAGGGCGTCGGTGATCCTCATTGCACCAGCTTGACCTCGCAGGATTTGGTATGCAGATCTGGTGGACATGTCATCTTTTCCACCTTGGAGACTTTCGTTGAGGAAGGACCTTCTACTTCAAGGGCCCTTCCTTCATCAAAATCTAGTTTCTCTGAAGCTGACTGCTTGGAGATTGAACGCTTATTTTAATCCAAGCCGGGCTTTTCAGAATCGGTCATTGAGACCATGATTCAGGCTCGTAAACCTGTGACTATAAAGATTTACCATAAGATATGGTGTAAATATCTGTATTGGTGTGAATCCAAAGGCTACGCTTGGAGTAGAGTTAGGATTCCTAGAATTCTGACCTTTCTCCAAGAAGGTTTGGAGAAGGGATTATTGGCAAGTTCCCTAAAGGGGCAAATATCTGCCTTGTCTTTTTTGTTACATAAACGTCTGGCAGACGTATCGGACGTTCAATCTTTTGTCAGGCCTTGGTCAGGTCAGACCTGTGTTCAAACTCCCTGGAGTCTTAATTTAGTTCTTAAGGTTCTTCAAGGGGCTATCTTGGAAAGTTTTGTTCCTTGTTGCTATTTCATCTGCTCGTAGAGTGTCAGAGCTCTCGGCATTACAGTATGAGTCTCCTTACCTTATTTTTCATTAGGATAAGGTAGTTTTCTCCAACATAGGTGTGTCCGGTCCACGGCGTCATCCTTACTTGTGGGATATTCTCTTCCCCAACAGGAAATGGCAAAGAGCCCAGCAAAGCTGGTCACATGATCCCTCCTAGGCTCCGCCTACCCCAGT
This sequence comes from Bombina bombina, assembly GCF_027579735.1. Lineage (NCBI taxonomy): Eukaryota > Metazoa > Chordata > Amphibia > Anura > Bombinatoridae > Bombina > Bombina bombina. Next base: position 946,737,793 of record NC_069501.1, read on the forward strand.
CATTCTCTTTGCCGTTGTACAGGCAACATCTCCACGGAGATGGCTTAGAGTTTTTTAGTGTTTAACTGTAGTTTTTATTATTCAATCAAGAGTTTGTTATTTTAAAATAGTGCTGGTATGTACTATTTACTCAGAAACAGAAAAGAGATGAAGATTTCTGTTTGTATGAGGAAAATGATTTTAGCAACCGTCACTAAAATCCATGGCTGTTCCACACAGGACTGTTGAGAGCAATTAACTTCAGTTGGGGGAACAGTGAGCAGTCTCTTGCTGCTTGAGGTATGACACATTCTAACAAGACGATGTAATGCTGGAAGCTGTCATTTTCCCTATGGGATCCGGTAAGCCATGTTTATTACGATCGTAAATAAGGGCTTCACAAGGGCTTATTAAGACTGTAGACTTTTTCTGGGCTAAATCGATTCATTATTAACACATATTTAGCCTTGAGGAATCATTTTATTTGGGTATTTTGATATAATAATATAGGCAGAGCCTCATTTTCGCGCCGGTGTTGCGCACTTGTTTTTGAGAGGCATGGCATGCAGTCGCATGTGAGAGGAGCTCTGATACTTAGAAAAGACTTTCTGAAGGCGTCATTTGGTATCGTATTCCCCTTTGGGCTTGGTTGGGTCTCAGCAAAGCAGATACCAGGGACTGTAAAGGGGTTAAAGTTCAAAACGGCTCCGGTTCCGTTATTTTAAGGGTTAAAGCTTCCAAATTTGGTGTGCAATACTTTTAAGGCTTTAAGACACTGTGGTGAAAATTTGGTGAATTTTGAACAATTCCTTCATGTTTTTTTCGCAATTGCAGTAATAAAGTGTGTTCAGTTTAAAATTTAAAGTGACAGTAACGGTTTTATTTTAAAACGTTTTTTGTACTTTGTTATCAAGTTTATGCCTGTTTAACATGTCTGAACTACCAGATAGACTGTGTTCTGAATGTGGGGAAGCCAGAATTCCTATTCATTTAAATAAATGTGATTTATGTGACAATGACAATGATGCCCAAGATGATTCCTCAAGTGAGGGGAGTAAGCATGGTACTGCATCATTCCCTCCTTCGTCTACACGAGTCTTGCCCACTCAGGAGGCCCCTAGTACATCTAGCGCGCCAATACTCCTTACTATGCAACAATTAACGGCTGTAATGGATAATTCTGTCAAAAACATTTTAGCCAAAATGAACACTTATCAGCGTAAGCGCGACTGCTCTGTTTTAGATACTGAAGAGCATGACGACGCTGATAATAATGTTTCTGAAGGGCCCCTAACTCAGTCTGATGGGGCCAGGGAGGTTTTGTCTGAGGGAGAAATTACTGATTCAGGGAACATTTCTCAACATGCTGAACCTGATGTGATTACATTTAAATTTAAGTTGGAACATCTCCGCATTCTGCTTAAGGAGGTATTATCCACTCTGGATGATTGTGACAAGTTGGTCATCCCAGAGAAACTATGTAAAATGGACAAGTTCCTAGAGGTGCCGGGGCTCCCAGAAGCTTTTCCTATACCCAAGCGGGTGGCGGACATTGTTAATAAAGAATGGGAAAGGCCCGGTATTCCTTTCGTCCCTCCCCCCATATTTAAAAAATTGTTTCCTATGGTCGACCCCAGAAAGGACTTATGGCAGACAGTCCCCAAGGTCGAGGGAGCGGTTTCCACTTTAAACAAACGCACCACTATACCCATAGAGGATAGTTGTGCTTTCAAAGATCCTATGGATAAAAAATTAGAAGGTTTGCTTAAAAAGATGTTTGTTCAGCAGGGTTACCTTCTACAACCAATTTCATGCGTTGTCCCTGTCGCTACAGCCGCATGTTTCTGGTTCGATGAGCTGATAAAGGCGGTCGATAGTGATTCTCCTCCTTATGAGGAGATTATGGACAGAATCAATGCTCTCAAATTGGCTAATTCTTTTACCCTAGACGCCACTTTGCAATTGGCTAGGTTAGCGGCTAAGAATTCTGGGTTTGCTATTGTGGCGCGCAGAGCGCTTTGGTTGAAATCTTGGTCGGCTGATGCGTCTTCCAAGAACAAGCTACTTAACATTCCTTTCAAGGGGAAAACGCTGTTTGGCCCTGACTTGAAAGAGATTATCTCTGATATCACTGGGGGTAAGGGCCACGCCCTTCCTCAGGATCGGCCTTTCAAGGCAAAAAATAAACCTAATTTTCGTCCCTTTCGTAGAAACGGACCAGCCCAAAGTGCTACGTCCTCTAAGCAAGAGGGTAATACTTCTCAAGCCAAGCCAGCTTGGAGACCAATGCAAGGCTGGAACAAGGGAAAGCAGGCCAAGAAACCTGCCACTGCTACCAAGACAGCATGAAATGTTGGCCCCCGATCCGGGACCGGATCTGGTGGGGGGCAGACTCTCTCTCTTCGCTCAGGCTTGGGCAAGAGATGTTCTGGATCCTTGGGCGCTAGAAATAGTCTCCCAAGGTTATCTTCTGGAATTCAAGGGGCTTCCCCCAAGGGGGAGGTTCCACAGGTCTCAGTTGTCTTCAGACCACATAAAAAGACAGGCATTCTTACATTGTGTAGAAGACCTGTTAAAAATGGGAGTGATTCATCCTGTTCCATTAAGAGAACAAGGGATGGGGTTCTACTCCAATCTGTTCATAGTTCCCAAAAAAGAGGGAACGTTCAGACCAATCTTAGATCTCAAGATCTTAAACAAGTTTCTCAAGGTTCCATCGTTCAAGATGGAAACCATTCAAACTATTCTTCCTTCCATCCAGGAAGGTCAATTCATGACCACGGTGGATTTAAAGGATGCGTATCTACATATTCCTATCCACAAGGAACATCATCGGTTCCTAAGGTTCGCATTCCTGGACAAGCATTACCAGTTCGTGGCGCTTCCTTTCGGATTAGCCACTGCTCCAAGGATTTTCACAAAGGTACTAGGGTCCCTTCTAGCTGTGCTAAGACCAAGGGGCATTGCTGTAGTACCTTATTTGGACGACATTCTGATTCAAGCGTCGTCCCTTCCTCAAGCAAAGGCTCACACGGACATAGTCCTGGCCTTTCTCAGATCTCACGGATGGAAAGTGAACGTGGAAAAGAGTTCTCTATCTCCGTCAACAAGGGTTCCCTTCTTGGGAACAATAATAGACTCCTTAGAAATGAGGATATTTCTGACAGAGGCCAGAAAAACAAAGCTTCTAGACTCTTGTCGGATACTTCATTCCGTTCCTCTTCCTTCCATAGCTCAGTGCATGGAAGTGATCGGGTTGATGGTAGCGGCAATGGACATAGTTCCTTTTGCGCGCATTCATCTAAGACCATTACAACTGTGCATGCTCAGTCAGTGGAATGGGGATTATACAGACTTGTCTCCGAAGATACAAGTAAATCAGAGGACCAGAGACTCACTCCGTTGGTGGCTGTCCCTGGACAACCTGTCACAAGGGATGACATTCCGCAGACCAGAGTGGGTCATTGTCACGACCGACGCCAGTCTGATGGGCTGGGGCGCGGTCTGGGGATCCCTGAAAGCTCAGGGTCTTTGGTCTCGGGAAGAATCTCTTCTACCGATAAATATTCTGGAACTGAGAGCGATATTCAATGCTCTCAAGGCTTGGCCTCAGCTAGCGAGGGCCAAGTTCATACGGTTTCAATCAGACAACATGACAACTGTTGCGTACATCAACCATCAGGGGGGAACAAGGAGTTCCCTAGCGATGGAAGAAGTGACCAAAATCATTCTATGGGCGGAGTCTCACTCCTGCCACCTGTCCGCTATCCACATCCCAGGAGTGGAAAATTGGGAAGCGGATTTTCTGAGTCGTCAGACATTGCATCCGGGGGAGTGGGAACTCCATCCGGAAATCTTTGCCCAAGTCACTCAGCTGTGGGGCATTCCAGACATGGATCTGATGGCCTCTCGTCAGAACTTCAAAGTTCCTTGCTACGGGTCCAGATCCAGGGATCCCAAGGCGGCTCTAGTGGATGCACTAGTAGCACCTTGGACCTTCAAACTAGCTTATGTGTTCCCGCCGTTTCCTCTCATCCCCAGGCTGGTAGCCAGGATCAATCAGGAGAGGGTGTCGGTGATCTTGATAGCTCCTGCGTGGCCACGCAGGACTTGGTATGCAGATCTGGTGAATATGTCATCGGCTCCACCTTGGAAGCTATCTTTGAGACGAGACCTTCTTGTTCAGGGTCCGTTCGAACATCCGAACCTGGTTTCACTCCAACTGACTGCTTGGAGATTGAACGCTTGATCTTATCGAAGCGAGGGTTCTCAGATTCTGTTATCGATACTCTTGTTCAGGCCAGAAAGCCTGTAACTAGAAAGATTTACCACAAAATTTGGAAAAAATATATCTGTTGGTGTGAATCTAAAGGATTCCCTTGGGACAAGGTTAAGATTCCTAAGATTCTATCCTTCCTTCAAGAAGGATTGGAAAAAGGATTATCTGCAAGTTCCCTGAAGGGACAGATTTCTGCCTTGTCTGTGTTACTTCACAAAAAGCTGGCAGCTGTGCCAGATGTTCAAGCCTTTGTTCAGGCTCTGGTTAGAATTAAGCCTGTTTACAAACCTTTGACTCCTCCTTGGAGTCTCAATTTAGTTCTTTCAGTTCTTCAGGGGGTTCCGTTTGAACCCTTACATTCCGTTGATATTAAGTTATTATCTTGGAAAGTTTTGTTTTTAGTTGCAATTTCTTCTGCTAGAAGAGTTTCAGAATTATCTGCTCTGCAGTGTTCTCCTCCTTATCTGGTGTTCCATGCAGATAAGGTGGTTTTACGTACTAAACCTGGTTTTCTTCCAAAAGTTGTTTCTAACAAAAACATTAACCAGGAGATTATCGTACCTTCTCTGTGTCCGAAACCAGTTTCAAAGAAGGAACGTTTGTTGCACAATTTGGATGTTGTTCGCGCTCTAAAATTCTATTTAGAAGCTACAAAGGATTTTAGACAAACATCTTCCTTGTTTGTTGTTTATTCCGGTAAAAGGAGAGGTCAAAAAGCAACTTCTACCTCTCTCTCTTTTTGGATTAAAAGCATCATCAGATTGGCTTACGAGACTGCCGGACGGCAGCCTCCCGAAAGAATCACAGCTCATTCCACTAGGGCTGTGGCTTCCACATGGGCCTTCAAGAACGAGGCTTCTGTTGATCAGATATGTAGGGCAGCGACTTGGTCTTCACTGCACACTTTTACCAAATTTTACAAGTTTGATACTTTTGCTTCTTCTGAGGCTATTTTTGGGAGAAAGGTTTTGCAAACCGTGGTGCCTTCCATTTAGGTGACCTGATTTGCTCCCTCCCTTCATCCGTGTCCTAAAGCTTTGGTATTGGTTCCCACAAGTAAGGATGACGCCGTGGACCGGACACACCTATGTTGGAGAAAACAGAATTTATGTTTACCTGATAAATTACTTTCTCCAACGGTGTGTCCGGTCCACGGCCCGCCCTGGTTTTTTTAATCAGGTCTGATAATTTATTTTCTTTAACTACAGTCACCACGGTACCATATGGTTTCTCCTATGCAAATATTCCTCCTTAACGTCGGTCGAATGACTGGGGTAGGCGGAGCCTAGGAGGGATCATGTGACCAGCTTTGCTGGGCTCTTTGCCATTTCCTGTTGGGGAAGAGAATATCCCACAAGTAAGGATGACGCCGTGGACCGGACACACCGTTGGAGAAAGTAATTTATCAGGTAAACATAAATTCTGTTTTACGTACCAAGTTAGGGATTCTCTCTAAAGTAGTTTCTGACCGGAACATTAATCAGGAGATTGTTGTTCCTTCCTTGTGTCCTAATCCTTCTTCTCAGAAGGAACGGCTTTTGCACAATCTGGACGTGGTTCGTGCACTAAAATTCTATTTACAGGCGACTAAGGATTTTCATCAGTCTTCTGCTCTGTTTGTGGTATTTTCTGAGAAACATAAGAGACAGAAAGCTACGGCTACTTCTCTTTCTTTGTGGCTGAAGAGTATTATTCGCTTTGCCTATGAAACTGCTGGTCAGCAGCCTCCTGAGAGAGTTACGGCTCATTCTACGAGGGCTGTTTCCTCTTCCTGGGCTTTCAAAAATGAAGCTTCTGTGGAACAGATTTGCAAGGCTGCAACTTGGTCCTCTCTTCGCACTTTTTTTAAAATTCTACAAATTTGATACACTTGCCTCGGCTGAGGCCGCTTTTGAGAGAAAGGTTTTTCAAGCAGTGGTACCTCCTGTTTAGGTTCCCTGTCTTGTCCCTCCCTTATCATTTGTGTACTCTAGCTTGGCTATTGATTCCCAATAGTAATTAGATGATCCGTGGACTCATCGTGTCATTAGAAAGAAAACTAAATTTATGCTTACCTGATAAACTCAATTCTTTCTTGACACAATGAGTCCACGGCCCGCCCTGTTCTTTAGACAGGTTGTTGGTATGTTATAAACTTCAGAAACCTCTGCACCTTGTTGCTTCCTTTCTCTCCTTTACTTCAGTCGAATGACTGGGGTTGGAGGGAAGGGAGGTGACATTTAACAGCTTTGCTGTTGTGCTCTTTGCCGCCTCCTGCTGGGCAGGAGTGATGTTCCCAATAGTAATTAGATGATCCGTGGACTCATTGTGTCAAGAAAAAAATACATTTATCAGGTAAGCATAATTTTTTTTTTTTTTTAATGGATGTTGTAAGATTTTTGTTAACCCATAACTATTTTGAACGTGAGGGCAAATTTTATTTACATCTATGTGGAACAACCATGGGGCAAAATTTGCCCCACTAATAGGCAAATCTTTTTTTGGCCTTTATTGAATCACAAAATTTACACAAGCTTAAAAATATATATATATATATATATATATATATATATATATATATATATATATATATATATATATATATATATATATATATATATATATATATATATATATATATATATAGGTGGCCCTCGTTTTACAATGGTTCAATTTACACCGTTTCAGAATAACAACCTTTTTTTCCAGTCATGTGACTGCTATTGAAAAGCATTGAGAAGCAGTGCATTTATTAAAATAGCCAGTAGGTGGAGCTGTCCGCTTGTGTTGCAGCAAAGCCAAGCAAGCTGAAATGAATCAGTTTAACCAGACCTGAGCTATCCAGCAGATTTCAAAGGAACAAGATCTTCCTGTCTATAAATCAGTCCAGAATGGAATGCATAGAAAGAACTGTTTGCAGAAAAATGCAAGTGAAGTCTGTGTTGTGTGATTATTTTATTAGGTTTATAATGCGGTTTAGCAAATGTTTTTGTTCATTTAACTTAGTTTAATTATATATTCTGTGTTGTGTGATTATTTTATTAGGTTTATAATGCTGTTTAGCATTTAAAGTCTTAATTTCAAAGCTTTAAAAATAATGTATTAAGTGTTACTTATGACAATTTTGAGAGGGGCCTGGAACCTATCTCCCTCAATTCCCATTGACTTACATTATAAACTGGGTTTCAATTTACAACGGTTTCGATTTACAACCATTCCTTCTGGAACCTAACCCCGGCGTAAACTGAGGGCTACCTGTATATATATATATAAATATATATATATATATATATATATATATATATATATATATATATATATATATATATATATATATATATATATATGTGTGTATATATATATATATATATATATATGTGTGTGTATATATATATATATATATATATATATATATATATATATATATATATTATCAATACCTGTTTATATGGATGAATATATATATATGTTTATTTATTTAAAAATAAAAAGTGGAAAATGGGCCTCAAATTGTTCTGAGGACCCCTCTCACAGAAGTACACATGGAGACACCTCCGTTCTTCAACTTCCTTCTGCAAACGCAAAGTTAAAACTTTGCCTCCTCTTGTGGACAGGAAAATAATTTCATGAGTAACGCCTTGTGGACTCTCGCCATGTTTATGAAAGAAAATAAAAAGAACATTTTCTTCTATGTGAATGTAAAATATTTACATTAAATACATAGTAAAAGACATTATTACATATTGAAAATTATTTAAAATTATTTTACCAGTTTTAAGGTATATGTACATAATTCTATATACTTATATAAACGCATAAATTCATATTTATATACATGTATGTGCAGCATAGCCCTTTCTAGTCAAACACCTTGTGATATATAATAAATACCTTATTAACCCTTATACTTTTTTAAATTTATTAATATAAATCATTTTATCAGAAACTGTATATATGAGTGTAACACTTTTCTATTAATAATGTACTTATGTTGTGTTTGGTGCACATTTTTATTACGCATTACATTACACTTTACAATAGGTCTTCAGTCTTGCTTATTGCAAGCTGCGCTAACATTAGTGCACCACTTGTAATCTAGCTCATAATTTGAAATTTATATTCACTTGGTCTGCAAAAGAAGTTCATTTTTTGATGTTTTAATACAAAAGCAATGGTTATTTTTAGGTCCATTTATTGTAAAACAGAAATTTCCCTTTTTACTTATTGGTCTACTAAAATAAATCAGATAAAATATCTCTATTTAGGTTTTCTTTATTTCAACTTATTGCCTTTTGGGTATTCTAATTTTAGATATTTATAGTAACAATATTGCCTTTATTCTTTAACAATATTTGTATTGGATCTTTTATACACTTTTTTTTTTACTTAGGCACCATTTAGATATACTTTTACTCATAATCACTATATATTAGTGTGTGAATATTTAGCCAGGTGTCTGATTAGTTATGTAAATTGTTCTGACCTCTACATTTTATGCTTTGTTTGTAACTGAAAGTCAAACAAGTGGCTGGTCATTGAGAATTCGATTTAATAAAAGTTTAAATGCCGTTTGCACTTGTGTTGATGTCACACCTTTATTAAACTGGATTCATTTAAACCAGCTTCTAGGCATAGTATACATTTTTGTATGTTGCTACATTGAAATTTGAGAATTGGCAGAACCAGTCTGGTCTCTAGAGAAGATCATTATCTTATTTAAAAATTAAATTCACCTGTAAATAAGATAGATCAAATCATAATGCATAACAAATTAATATATTCTAAACTGTTTTACAAACAATTTCCTTCCAAAGGCAGGGAGAGTCCACAACTTCATTCATAACTGTTGGGAATATCAACACCTGACCACCAGGAGGAGGCAAAGACACGCCAGCCAAAAGCTATAAATAGCCCTCCCACTGCCCCATCCCCCCAGTCATTCTTTGGCTTTCGTCACTAGAGGAGAATGGCAGAGAAGGTGCTTAGAAGATTAGAAGATAGTCACTTAATGGGAATGTTCCCTGCAAGAGAGGACTAAGGTATTGGAGTAGCCATGTAAATCTCTCAGTGAGAGTAATTGTGAAGGTTAGATCCATTATGTATCAGGGAACATTCTCTGTTAACATATGGATAATTAGCTACCCTTCAAAAATCAGCGTAGACGAGTTACACTGCTTCTCCTTTGTCTTAACCAAGTCACTTTCAGGGGGGATACCTGTCACACCTTGGGCAGCTGTGTGCTTGCTCCGCAGTGAGATTCCTGGGGGTAAGACCCTTTATTTATTATGGAAATAGGTGTTCTCATAGGGATGCAGCAAGAGAGCTCACAGTGTGGGTGTTTAAATATTTCCCTTGAGGGATCTGAGGAAAATTATACTCCAGTGCCAGAATTTTTATTTTTTGATGCAGGTGGGGACATAACTCTTTTGCGGAATACTTGTGAGGGTTGATGGCGGGTCTGGGGCCTTTTCTAGACCAATGGCAGACTGAGGCTTGATATTTCTATCTGCACAATCTTTACTTGCACGCTTAAGTCCGGTTGTGGGGGTGGAGTTATATCGCATCCCATGTGACCGGGTTCTCTTCCTCCTGCCGGTGCTTACAAGGAGTCTGTGGCGCATCTAACAATTCTCATTGCATCAGGGAGAGTCCAGTCCGATTAAGACTATCTAGCCTGTGTCTTTAGGAGGCGGCAAGCAACCCAGCCTACTGCAGGGTAGAGGTGCATTTTTATAAATGTTTTTTTTCGGACTACGGTCCTTATTTGACATAACGGTTGGGGAATCACTTTCCTACAGTTATGGAGGACTCTAATGTTATCCTCTCTGAGGGTTCTTCAGTTGAAATTAATATCAATAATAAATGCCTTTATTGTGAGGAGGCCATTGTATGTCTGCTCCATCTGTCTTGGGGTTGTTTTTAAATCCAGTAAGGAATCTAAGATTACTATCTCTTCCGAGAAATGAACCCACTCTGAGCCTTCTACTGCTCAGGAGTCTGTTCTCCAGGGGATGCCTCTCCTCTCCCCTCAACCCGGATTTATTCCTATCTCACAAGCAGTCCCTTGCGACCAGCCTTTACCTCCTACTGGGGGTAACTATTTTCCTGCAGATTCTTCTTCACAATTGCAATCTGCTGTAACGGCGGCCCTAAACAATTTACCTATTTGTGGGAAACACAAGAGAAATGTAAAGCATAGTCCTGCAGATTTGGGGGACATTTCTTCCATTCAATCAGAGTTGTCTAACCTATCTCACATTTCTGAGGATGACCTAACGTCTGTAGCGTCAGAAGGTGAAATATCAGATGCAGAGACTTCTGAGGTTAAGACTCCTGCTTCTGCGGAGTCTAGGTTCAGATTTAAAATTGAACATCTGTTTCCTTTTGAAGGAGGTTTTAGCCACCTTGGAGGTTCCAGAAGCTAAGCTTATGGAAGAACCCATGAGCCCTAAACTTGACAGGGTCTATGAAGATAGGAAAGCCCCCGAGACCTTTCCAGTCCCAGTTCGCATGGCGAGCATTATTACCACTAAATGGGAGAAGATTGGATCTCCTTTCTCTCCCTCGTCTACTTTTAAAAAGTTGTTCTCGGTTCCTGACTCTCACTTGGAACTGTGGAGTTCTGTTGCGAAGGTAGACGGAGCAATTTCTACTCTAGCTAAGCCCACTACCATTCTGTTGGAAGATAGCGCTTCCTTTAGGGACCCGATGGAAAGTTACTTAAGGACAATGTTCCAACATATGTGTTTCCTTTTTCAACGGGTGGCTGCGAAGGCTGCTGTTGTGGGCGCAGCCTCTTACTGGTGTGACTCCTTATCGGAACTAATTGAAGTTGAGTCCCCCTTAGAAGATATTAAGGACAGAATCAAGGCTCCTAGAATAGCCAATTCCTTTATCTATGATGCTAATATGCAGATTGTTCACCTGAATGCTAAGTCCTCAGGTTTTGCGATCTGCTAACCTTTACCTTTAACAAACACAGGTAAGTGTGGTCTAGATAAAATGCAGACATGTTTTGTGTGCACGCGCACTTGGTCACTGCCAGTTCGCACTACACTTTGGATTTTTTGTGTGTGGAGTAGACACACCTGTTGCAGTATTGTACACTCAGCACCTGAAGGACACAGTTACACCCACTCTCCATTGTGCCGTAAGTTACTGGACAAACCTACACTTCATGTGCAGGACTGGTGAGCACCCCACAGAATCCTTTTGTGAAACTGTATAAAATCACATCTACTGTCAGCAAAACCACTTCAAGCACAGGAATAAACCTGTACAAAGAGAACCTATTTTCACTCTTAGACATACTAAGACAAAAAAGATTGTATAGAAGACGATCTATGTCAAACAGGCAGAAGAAGGAAACTTTACTCAGGTCTTAAAATATATTCCTATACATCAAAAAAGATAGATTGAAAACAAATCATCTTAATGTCCCAAAATCATTAAAGATTTGACATCGGACAAAAAAACAGATACAACAGACTTGTCACCATAATGTCCCAAACACAGACTTAACAGATTAAGGAGAAACCTGAATGAATCACTGACCCTTATATAGTGATTACTAAACAAGCTCACCATGGATACAAGATAAAAATCTATGAAGAAGAAATCCCTTCCCAGAAATTATTCTCAAGGAGAAAATAAATTAAACGGACATGAAAACCAAACTTTTTCTTTCATGATTAAGATAAAGAATACAATTTCAAACAACTTTCCAATGTACTTCAATTATTTATTTAATTTGCTTCTTTCTCTTGTTATCCTTTTGCTGAAATGTTTATCTAGGCAAGTTCAGGTGCAACAGATAACCTAGGTTCTAGCTGTTGATTGGTGGCTGCATATACAGTGGGGCAAAAAAGTATTTAGTCAGCCACCAATTGTGCAAGTTCTCCCACTTAAGAAGATGAGAGAGGCCTGTAATTTTCATTATAGGTATACCTCAACTATGAGAGACAAAATGTGGAAACAAATCCAGACAATCACATTGTCTGATTTGCAAATAATTTATTTGCAAATTATGGTGGAAAATAAGTATTTGGTCAATATCAAAAGTTCATCTCTTTGTTATATATCCTTTGTTGGCAATGACAGAGGTCAAACATTTTCTGTAAGTCTTCACAAGGTTGTCACACACTGTTGCTGGTATGTTGGCCCATTCCTGTATGCAGATCTCCTCTAGAGCAGTGATGTTTTGGGGCTGTTGCTGGGCAACACAGACTTTCAACTCCCTCCAAAGGTTTTCTATGGGGTTGAGATCTGGAGACTGGCTAGGCCACTCCAGGACCTTGAAATGCTTCTTACAAAGCCACTCCTTTGTTGCCCGGGCGGTGTGTTTGGGATCATTGTGATGCTGAAAGACCCAGCCACGTTTCATCTTCAATGCCCTTGCTGATGGAAGGAGGTTTGCACTCAAAATCTCACGATGCATGGCCCCATTCATTCTTTCATGTACACGGATCAGTCGTCCTGTTCACTTTGCAGAGAAAAAGCCCCAAAGCATGATGTTGCCACCCCCATGCTTCACAGTAGGTATGGTGTTCTTTGGTTGCAACTCAGCATTCTCTCTTCTCCAAACATGACGAGTTGTGTTTCTACCAAAAGTTCTACTTTAGTTTCATCTGACCAATGACCATATGACATTCTCCCAATCCGCTTCTGGATCATCCAAATGCTCTCTAGCATACTTCAGACGGGCCGGACATGTACTGGCTTAAGCAGGGGGACACGTCTGGCACTGCAGGATCTGAGTCCCTGGCGGCGTAGTGTGTTACTGATGGTAGTCTTTGTTACGTTGGTCACAGCTCTCTGCAGGTCATTCACTAGGTCCCCCCGTGTGGTTCTGGGATGTTTGCTCACCGTACTTGTGATCATTTTGACCCCATGGGGTGAGATCTTGCGTGGAGCCCCAGATCGAGGGAGAATATCAGTGGTCTTGTATGTCTTCCATTTTCTAATTATTGCTCCCACAGTTGATTTCTTCACACCAAGCTGCTTGCCTATTGCAGATTCAGTCTTCCCAGCCTGGTGCAGGTCTACAATTTTGTTTCTGGTGTCCTTCGACAGCTCTTTGGTCTTCACCATAGTGGAGTTTGGAGTGTGACTGTTTCAAACAGGTGCCATTAATACAGGTAATGAGTGGAGGACAGAGGAGCCTCTTAACCCCTTAATGATAACAGTACTTTTCCATTTTCTGTCCGTTTGTGACAAAGGCTATTTTTACATTTTTGCGGTGTTTGTGTTTAGCTGTAATTTTCCTCTTACTCATTTACTGTACCCACGCATATTATATACCGTTTTTCTCGCCATTAAATGGACTTTCTAAAGATACCATTATTTTCATCATATCTTATAATTTACTATAATTTTTATTATAAAATATGAGGAAAAAATGAAAAAAAAACCTTTTTCTAACTTTTAGCCCCAAAATCTGTTGCACATCTGCAACCACCAAAAAACACCCATGCTAAATAGTTTCTAAATTTTGTCCTGAGTTTAGAAATACCCAATGTTTACATGTTCTTTGCTTTTTGTGCAAGTTATATGGCTATAAATACAAGTAGCACTTTCCCTGAATATCCCTTGACATGTATATATTTTTTTTAGAAGACATCCCAAAGTATGGATCTAGGCCCATTTTGGTATATTTCATGCCACCATTTCACCGCCAAATGCGATCAAATACAAAAAATCATTCACTTTTTCACAAATTTTTTCACAAACTTTCGGTTTCTCACTGAAATTATTTACAAACAGCTTGTGCAATTATGACATAAATGGTTGTAAATGCTTCTCTGGGATCCCCTTTGTTCAGAAATAGCAGACATATATGGCTTTGGCGTTGCTTTTTGGTAATTAGAAGGCTGTTAAATGCCTCTGCGCACTACACGTGTGTTATGTCCAGCAGTGCAGGGGTTAATCAGGGAGCTTGTAGGGAATGTGTAGGGTTAATTTTAGCTTTAGTGTAGTGTAGTAGACAACCCAAAGTATTGATCTAGGCCCATTTTGGTATATTTCTTGCCACCATTTCACCGCCAAATGTGATCAAATAAAAATAAATTGTTTCCTTTTTCACAATCTTTAGGTTTCTCACTGAAATTATTTACAAACAGCTTGTGCAATTATGGCACAAATGGTTGTAAATGCTTCTCTGCGATCCCCTTTGTTCAGAAATAGCTGACATATGTGGCTTTGGTGTTGCTTTTGATAATTAGAAGGCCGCTAAATGCCGCTGTGCATCACACGTGTATTATGGCTAGCAGTGAAGGGGTTAATTAGGTAGCTTGTAGGGAGTTTGCAGGGTTAATTTTAGCTTTAGTGTAGACATCAGCCTCCCACCTGAAACATCAGACCCCCTGATCCCTCCCAAACAGCCCTCTTCCCTCCCCCACCCCACAATTGTTCCCGCCATCTTAAGTACTGGCAGAAAGTCTGCCAGTACTAATATAAAAGGTATATATATATTTTTTTTAATAGCATATTTACATATGCTGCTATGTAGAATCCCCCCTTAGCCCCCAATATCATGGATCCCCCATCAAACAGTTATCTAACCCTCCCCCTCTAGCCTAATGGGCGCCATCTTGGGTACTGGCAGCTGTCTGCCAGTACCCAGTTAAGTAAAAAAAAAAAAGATTCTTTAATTTTAAGCTACTTTCTGTAGTGTAGCTACCCCCCCACCCCCCTCCCAGAACCCTTTGATTACTTTATAAATAAAATTCCACCCCCCCCCCTTTTCTCCCAATGTATTATTTTACTTTTCTGTAGGGTAGCGGTTCCCAACTGCTCCTGCCCCATGCACGCGTCTGCCCGCCACCCCCGTGCACGTGTGCGCCCCCGGGTACTCCCGCCTCCAATCCTGCCCCCCTCCACATGATCACGGGCCCATTGCAGGCCGCCCACCCGCCTCCCTGTTTTGCTCCCACCCACCAACGATGCTCCGGTGCAGAGAGGGCCACAGATTGTCTCTCTCTGCATCGGAGGCTTGTAAAGGGGTATTGCAGGATGCATCCATATCGAGGCATCACTGCAATACCCTCAGAGCTGCTGGAAGCGATCGCAATCGCTTCCAGCACTCTGTTAGACAACTGACATACCAGGTACGTCTATTGTCATTAACTGCTTGTTAATGCATGACGTACCTGGTACGTCAGTTTTCATTAAGGGGTTAAAGAAGAAGATACAGGTCTGTGAGAGCCAGAAATCTTGCTTGTTTGTAGGTGACCAAATACTTATTTTCCACCATAATTTGCAAATAAATTCTTTCCAAATCAGACAATGTGATTGTCTGGATTTGTTTCCACATTTTGTCTCTCATAGTAGAGGTATACCTATGATGAAAATTACAGGCCTCTCTCATCTTCTTAAGTGGGAGAACTTGCACAATTGGTGGCTGACTAAATACTTTTTTGCCCCACTGTATAAACTGATTGTCATTGGCTCACCCATGTGTTCCGTTAGAAACCAGTAGTGCATTGCTGCTCCTTCAACAAATGATACCAAGAGAATAAAACAGATTAGATAATAGAAGTAAATTAGAAAGTTGTTTAAAATTGTATTCTCTATCTGAATCATGAAAGCAATGTTTTGGGTTTCATGTCCCTTTAAATCTTCAGAAACTGATGCAGTATAAAATAAGGGATAATTACACAGAACTGCCACAAGATGGCACCAAAGATCATAGAATCCCAGAAAATCTGATGAAAGGAATTAGCTACATTTCTTTCACAAATATAGAACATAAATCAGCCCCATAATTAAAGCAGTGAACACTGAACTATAGGCTAAAATGGAAAACAGATAGACAGTGTAGGCATAAAACACAACCGGCTCTTATTGTATATCCACAAGTTGTAGACTGTCAGCGCAGCAGGAAAACACTTCCTCCTAACTGCTCAGCAGGGACGGATAACCGCACACGCCACGCATGTATTTCCTTGTCAATTACCTCCAGCTCGCCAACACACGAGGTGCAGAGGAAGGAATCGCCACATAAAAACATGGCAACCGTCACTAAGAGAGCAGACATACGATTCTGAGGTGGGAAAATTCCGGCTCCACCATTGACCCAAGTTCAGGGCACTACCCATATATCCATAACTAATAAAGGCATCTGCTCTATGGATTAAGCAAGTTAGGGTAGAATTTTAACAAAACACTGACTAGCGATAGCATAAAGTAAAAGACCACCGCTTAGTGATCTTGTCCCATACCTAACAGGAGTGCTGCTCTGCTTTCCCCTTAGTAAGGAAATACCAGCATGTAATAACTGCATTAACAGTAACCAAAAGGCTCTTTCTACTCACAGAAAGTGCCACCCGGGACCTAATTACTTTTGACACAAGGAATTCGTAAAGTACAGGAACAAGAAAAACATACCCTTGTTAGCCTACTGGCCTCCTATAGAGAATGGTATGATAAACTATGAACTTCACCCCACATATTGTGTGAAAGTGCAAAGCTGATTCCGTCCTGCATACTCAAAAAAAAAAAAGTTTGATTTTAATGGCGGCTACAAAGTGCGTGGAATTGCGCCACTGAGAAAGCCACGGTCAGGGACAAAGAATTTAAGGCATCTGTCCAAAAAAATAAAACCTTACCCCCACTCAAATATATGGCAGGACTAACCTGGTCACTTTCAGGTATGTCAGCTTCATACGACTTCTGGCAGGGACCTGAGATGAAAGGAAAGCAGAGTAAATGTAACCCTGGTTGCCGGTTGGGGGTTAGCATAGATTTGCTGGAGGGTTAATAGGGACTACCCCACGACCTCCAGCAGCTAACAGCTACCAATACTCTTACTCAAGAGAATGATATGGACACCACATTGCCCCAGTCCTGTCTTGAAGGGAAACTACCCATTAAAGGACTTATTCAATATTTTCTTCAGAGCACCATCTTCGCACATCCTCCTTGATGTACAAGGCAAAGAATGACTTGGGGATTATGGGAAGGGGGAGGATACTTGAAGCTTTGCTGGGATGTCTTTGCCTCCTCCTGGTGGCCAGGAGCTGAATTCCCAACAGTAATTGATTGGACTTGTGGACTCTCCGTGCCATTGGAAAGAAATCATATTTTAGTTGTGCATAGAAATAAAACACTTGCAATTTTAAAAAATGAATTACTCATTCTATTACTAAATGGAGTGACATGATCTGGGTAACAGTCCCAGTTTTCCCATATACATTTTGCATTGGCTTTTTCAAAGGGAGCCCTCTGTCCATTGCAGTTAGTATAGTTGGAATCCTTTGCAAGCCATACACTCTCTACTGACAATAGCAAAACTATTAAGTGGACACCAGGTACTATTTTCGCGGCTGCCTAGAACTTTAGTATTTGTTGAGCTGTGCCATGTTATGGTGTTGTTAGCTAACATACATTAATCCCCCTACCCCAAAAATGACATGCTGTAACAAGCACCCACATAAAGCATCACACAGCCATCTGAAGAATTATTGGGCTTATAAAAAATATTTACTGAAACAGTATTAATGTTCTTTATAAACATTATAAAGTCTTGTTTGTTTTTAGTGATAGTGTCAATTATATCTTATATTTTGGTAAGATGATCTGTGCATCAGTCATGTCTGCAAATATTTACTTGGTGCTTATGTTACACAAAGTTAAATAAGTGAAACTAAAGCATTCTGAAATAGAATTATCATTAACATAGGCTTTTTCTTTTTCAGACATTATGTCACCTGTGTCCTAAACTACATTGATTGTTTTACAGATTATGTTTCTTGGCCTCTCTGAGGAATCTGGAGCTGCACATGTTCAGGTAGAATATATTTTATCAACTGTATCCCTATTAATCTGCGCTTATATTTGTTAATGTTTGTTGTTCTATGAGAGGTTTTGCAAGCAGAAAAAGAAATAATAATTATACTGTGCAGATGAATTTTCCAAACTTGCCCAGAATATACTTTAAGTAATTTATTTTCTAGAAGGTCATCAATTAAAAGCTGTTGAAATAAATGATAAGATAGATGTGCAAAGACAAAAAAAACGTCATCACCTTAGTATGGAAGCTTTGAGGAAAGTAAACTGTTTGTGGTATGATATAAACCCTTCTTATGTTATGTTTTCTTTCATGTAATTGGCAAGAGTCCATGAGCTAGTGACGTATGAGATATACAATCCTACCAGGAAGGGCAAAGTTTCCCAAATCTCAAAATGCCTATCAATACACCCCTCACCACACCCACAATTCAGTTTTACAAACTTTGCCTCCTATGGAGGTGGTGAAGTAAGTTTGTGCTAAGATTTCTACGTTGACATGCGCTTCTCAGCATTTTGAAGCCCGATTCCTCTGAGTACAGCGAATGTCAGAGGGACGTAGAGAGTATCACCTATTGAATGCAATGATTTTCCTAACGGGGGTCTTTTTCATGGGTTCTCTGTTATCGGTCGTAGAGATTCATCTCATACCTCCCTTTTCAGATAGACGATATACTCTCATATACCATTACCTCTACCGATAACTGTTTCAGTACTGGCTTGGCTATCTGCTATATGTGGATGGGTGTCTTTGGGTAAGTATGTTTTTATTTCTTAAGACACCTCAGCTATGGTTTGGAACTTTATGCATTTATATAAAGTTCTAAATATATGTATTGTACTTATATTTGCCATGAGTCAGGTTCATGTATTTCCTTTTGCAGATTGTGAGTTTCATATTTGGGAAAGTTAATATTGAGAAATATTTTTCTTACCTGGGGTTTAGTCTTTTTTTCATTTGACTACTTGTTGAAATTGCGGGCTGTCTTAGGCTCGTGGGTGCGCTTAATGCTACAGTTTATTGCGTCATTCTTGATGCAAATTGTTTTTTGGCGCGAAGAGCACGTCCGTTGACACAAGTTTGTCATTTCCGGCATCATACTTGACGCAGGGGTTCACACAGGGTTGCGTCGCTAGTGACTCGAGTGTGTCATTTCCGGACATAGTTGGCACCAAATTTTTTTTCAGTTACGTTGTGCGTCATACTTGGCGCCCAATTTTTTTCATTTATTGCCCCATTGCTTTTGCCTCTCGCCTTTTGCTATGTCAGAGGGCTATGCTATTTGCTTTTTTTTCATTCCTGAAACTGTTATATAAGGAAATTGATAATTTTGCTTTATATGTTGTTTTTTCTTTTACATTTTGCAAGATGTCTCAATCTGATCCTGCCTCAGAAGTATCTGCTGGAACTTTGCTGCCTGACATCGGTTCTACCAAAGCTAAGTGCATTTGTTGTAAAATTGTGGAGATTATATCTCCAAATGTAATTTGTAATAGTTGTCATGATAAACTTTTACATGCAGATAGAGTTTCCATCTGTAATAATACATTGCCGGTTGCAGTTCCCTCAATTTCTAATGTACATGATATACCTATGAATTTTAAAGAATTTGTTACTGATTCTATTCAGAAGGCTTTGTCTGCATTTCCACCTTCTAATAAGCGTAAGAGGTCTTTTAAAACTTCTGATAAAATTGTTGAAATTTCAAATGACCGACAGCATAATTAATTATCCACCTCTGATGAGGATCTATCTGATTCAGAAGATCCTTCCTCAGACATTGACACTGACAAATCTACTTATTTATTTAAAATAGAGTATATGCGTTCTTTGTTAAAAGAAATGTTAATTACTTTGGATATTGAGGAAGCTAGTCCTCTTGATATTAAAACCAGTAAACGTTTAAGTGCTGTTTTTAAACCTACTGTGGTTACTCCAGAGGTTTTTCCTATTCCTGATTCTATTTCTGACATGATTTCTAAGGAATGGAATAAGCCAGGTACTACTTTTAATCCTTCTGCAAGGTTTAAAAAATTGTATCCTTTACCAGCAATTGCAATAGAGTTTTGGGTAAAGATCCCCAAAGTTGATGGGGCTATTTCTACTTTTGCTAAACTAACCATTATTTCTATGGAAGATAGTACTTCCTTTAAAGATCCTTTAGATAGGAAGATTGAATCTTATCTAAGGAAAGCCTATTTATATTCAGGTCATCTTCTTAGGCCTGCAATTACTTTGGCTGATGTTGCAGCTGCTTCAACTTTTTGGTTGGAGAATTTAGCGCAACAAGAATTGGATTCTGACATATCTAGCATTGTTCGCTTACTGCAACATGCTAATCATTTTATTTGTGATGCCATTTTTGATATTATCAAAATTGATGTTAGATCCATGTCTTTAGCTATTTTAGCTCGAAGAGCCTTGTGGCTTAAATCTTGGAATGCTTATATGACATCTAAGTCTAGATTGCTATCTTTCTTTCCAAGGTAATCATTTATTTGGTTCTCAGTTGGATTCTATTATTTCAACTTTTACTGGGGGGAAAGGAGTTTTTTTGCCTCAGGATAAAAAACCTAAGGGTAAATCTAAGGCTTCTAATCGTTTTCGTTCCTTTCGTCAAAATAAGGATCAAAAACCTTATCCTTCCCCCAAGGAATCTGTTTCCAATTGGAAGCCTTCCTCAAATTGGAATAAATCCAAGCCTTTTAAGAAACAAAAGTCTGCCCCTAAATCCGCATGAAAGTGCGGCCATCATTCCAGCTCAGCTGGAAGGGGGCAGATTAAGGTTTTTCAAGGATGTTTGGATAAATTCTGTCCAAAATCAATGGATTCTGAGTATTGTCTCTCAGGGGTACCGAATTGGATTCAGAGTAAGACCTCCTGTGAGGAGATTTTTTCTCTCGCGTATCCCAGTAAATCCAGTAAAAGCTCAGGCTTTCCTGAAGTGTGTTCCAGATCTGGAGGTTTCAGGGGTAATCATGCCGGTTCCTTTTCAGGAACAAGGCCTGGGGTTTTATTCAAATCTATTCATTGTCCCAAAGAAAGAAAATTCGTTCAGACCAGTTCTGGATCTGAAAATTTTGAATCGTTATGTAAGAGTACCAACTTTCAAGCTTGAGAAAGGGCCGAGTGTGGGCCTGAAACGTCGCTTTGCTTTGTTTGTATCCCAGATTGCACAATAAAAGGTTTTTGCACCAGCTGGAACATTTCTGCTTTTTCATATTGATGCTGGGTTTGGTAAGCCTGTTCCGTGCTGTGCAGTGGGTGCTGTGTTTCATGTTACATTGTTTTTGTTCAGCAAGGACATTATATGTCTACAATAGACTTGCAGGATGCTTACCTTCATATTCCGATTCATCCAAAACATTCTCAGTTCCTGAGATTATCTCTTCTAGACAAGCATTACCAATTTGTTTCTCTTCCATTTGGCCTAGCAACAGCTCCAATAATCTTTTCAAAGGTTCTGGGTGCCCTACTCTCTGTAATCAGAGAACAGGGTATTGCAGTGTTTCCTTATTTTGACGATATCCTGGTACTAGCTCAGTCTTTACGTTCTGCAGAATCTCACACGAATCAACTTGTATTGTTTTTTCAAAAACATGGTTGGAGGATCATTTTAGCAAAACGTTTTTTGATTCCTCATACAAGAGTCACCTTTTTAGGTTTCCAGATAGATTCAGTGTCCATGACTCTGTCTCTAACAGACAAGAATTTGGTTGCAGCATGTTGGCGCCTTCAGTCTCAGTCATTCCCTTCAGTGGCTATGTGCATGGAAGTTTTAGGCCTCATGACTGCAGCATCGGACGTGATTCCTTTTGCTCGTTTTCACATGAGACCTCTCCAGCTTTGCATGCTGAATCAATGGTGCCGGGATTATACAAAGATATCACTATTAATATCCTTAAATTCCAAAATTCTACACTCTCTGACGTGGTGGTTAAATCACCAGCGTTTAGTTCAAGGGGCCTCTTTTGTTTGGCCAACCTGGACTGTGATCACAATAGATGCGAGTCTTTCAGGTTGGGGAGCTGTCTGGGGATCTCTGACAGCACAAGGAGTTTGGAAATGTCAAGAGGCGAGATTACCAATCAATATTTTAGAACTCCGTGCAATTCTCAGAGCTCTTCAGTTTTGGCCTCTGTTGAAGAGAGAACCGTTCATTTGTTTTCAGACAGACAATATCACAACGGTGGCATATGTCAATCATCAGGGTGGGACTTACAGTCCCCTAGCTATGAAAGAAGTATCTCGGATACTTGTTTGGGCGGAATCCAGCTCTTGTCTAATTTCTGCGGTTCATATCCCAGGTGTAGACAATTGGGAGGCGGATTATCTCAGCCGTCAGACTTTACATCCAGGGGAGTGGTCTCTCCATCCAGATGTGTTTTCTCAGATTGTTCAGATGTTAGGGTCTTCCAGAAATAGATCTGATGGCCTCTCATCTAAACAAGAAACTTCCCAGATACCTGTCCAGGTCCTGGGATTCTCAGGCGGAAGCAGTGGAGGCGTTGACACTTCCTTGGTGTTATCAACCTGCTTATATCTTCCAGAAATAGATCTGATGGCCTCTCATCTAAACAAGAAACTTCCCAGAAACGTGTCCAGGTCCTGGGATTCTCAGGCGGAAGCAGTGGAGGCGTTGACACTTCCTTGGTGTTATCAACCTGCTTATATCTTCCAGAAATAGATCTGATGGCCTCTCATCTAAACAAGAAACTTCCCAGAAACGTGTCCAGGTCCTGGGATTCTCAGGCGGAAGCAGTGGAGGCGTTGACACTTCCTTGGTGTTATCAACCTGCTTATATCTTCCAGAAATAGATCTGATGGCCTCTCATCTAAACAAGAAACTTCCCAGAAACGTGTCCAGGTCCTGGGATTCTCAGGCGGAAGCAGTGGAGGCGTTGACACTTCCTTGGTGTTATCAACCTGCTTATATCTTCCCGCTTCTAGTTCTTCTTCCGAGAGTGATCTCCAAGATCATCATGGAACAATTGTTTGTGTTGCTGGTGGCTCCAGCATGGCCCCACAGGTTTTGGTATACGGATCTTGTTCGGATGTCCAGTTGCCAACCTTAGCCACTTCCGTTAAAGGATTACTTTCTGTTATAATTTTTAAGCTAAACAACTAACATATTAAAGTTAATAAACATTAATTAAAACCTACTGACCTATATTTTCTCCAAAACGAAGTTTCATAACGTTCTAAAAGTTATATCTTTTATTCGCCGATGATGTCACGTTATCCTGCCCACTATTTTCAGCACTGCATGTTCAAAATACTTAAACCAATAACTTTGTGGTTAAAGCACCATTTTGAAACCTAGGTATTGTAAACGGATTGGTACAGAGCAAAGGATACCCACGGAGTGGGTTTGGAAAACAATTAAATTTGCAGACAAGATTTCTGATATACTGTAGAGATATGCTATTGATAAAAAGTGTATTTGGGGTAGTTAGTAACATGCATAGAAAATATTTACTTACAGTGGCCCTTTAAGGCTGGACCTACTGTCTCAAGGTCCGTTTTTCCATCAGGATCTCAAATCATTAAATTTGAAGGTATGGAAATTGAACGCTTAGTATTAAGTCATAGAGGTTTTTCTGACTCAGTAATTAATACTATGTTACAAGCTCGTAAATCTGTCTCTAGGAAGATTTATTATAGAGTATGGAAGATTTATATTTCATGGTGTTCTTCTCATAAATTCTCTTGGCATTCTTTTAGAATTCCTAGAATTTTACATTTTTTCCAGGATGGTTTGGATAGGGGTTTGTCTGCAAGTTCCTTGAAGGGACAAATTTCTGCTCTTTCAGTTTTAGTTCACAGAAAGATTGCTAAACTTCCTGATATTCACTGTTTTGTACGGGCTTTAGTTCGTATTAAGCCTGTCAATAAATAAATTTCTCCTCCTTGGAGTCTTAATTTGGTTTTGAAGGCGTTACAGGCTCCTCCGTTTGAGCCTATGCATTCTTTGGACATTAAACTACTTTCTTGGAA
Organism: Bombina bombina; assembly: GCF_027579735.1. NCBI lineage: Eukaryota > Metazoa > Chordata > Amphibia > Anura > Bombinatoridae > Bombina > Bombina bombina. Next base: position 946,761,813 of record NC_069501.1, read on the forward strand.
AGTATTGTTCCTTTTGGCCATCTCTTCTGCTAGAAGAGTGTCTGAGCTATCTGCTCTTTCTTGTAAATCTCCTTTTCTGATTTTTCATCAGGATAAGGCGATTTTGCGGACTTTATTTGAATTCTAACAACATTAGAATTGTGAATTCTAACAACATTAGTAGAGAAATTGTTGTTCCTTTTTTGTGTCCTAATCCTTTCATTCTTTGGATGTGGTAAGAGCTTTGAAATATTATGTTGTAGCTACTAAAGATTTCAGAAAGACTTCGTCTATTTGTTATATTTTCTGGTCCTAGGAAAGGTCAGAAAGCCTCTGCTATTTCCTTGGCCTCTTGGTTAAAGCTTTTGATTCTTCAAGCTTCTTTGGAGTCGGGTCAAGCCCTGCCTCAGAGAATTACAGCTCATTCTACTAGATCAGTCTCCACTTTGTGGACTTTTAAGAATGAAGCTTCAGTTGATCAGATTTGCAAAGCAGCGACTTGGTCCTCTTTGCATACATTTACTAAATTCTACCGTTTTGATGTATTTGCTTCTTCTGAAGCAGTTTTTGGTAGAAAAGTTCTTCAGGCAGCTGTTTCAGTCTGATTCTTCTGCTGATGTTTTAAGGTTTTCTTTTCTTCATGAGAATAACTTATATTTTGGGTTGTGGATTATTTTTTCAGCATTTGGCTGTTGTTTATTTGTATCCCTCCCTCTCTAGTGACTCTTGCGTGGAGTTCCACATCTTGGGTATTTGATATCCCATACGTCACTAGCTCATGGACTCTTGCCAATTATATGAAAGAAAACATAATTTATGTAAGAACTTACCTGATAAATTCATTTCTTTCATATTGGCAAGAGTCCATGAGGCCCACCCTTTTTATGGTGGTTATGATTTTTTTGTATAAAGCACAATTATTCCAAATTTCTTTGTTGATGCTTTTTACTCCTTTCTTTATCACCCCACTACTTGGCTATTCGTTAAACTGAATTGTGGCATTTTGAGGTTTGGGAAACTTTGCCCCTCCTGGTAGGATTGTATATCCCATACGTCACTAGCTCATGGACTCTTGCCAATATGAAAGAAATGAATTTATCAGGTAATTTCTTACATAAATTATGTTTTTTTGTATTTGCTTAACATTTGCTTGCTACCAGTGTTTACTCTTAAGCTTAGCTTCAGGGCTGGCTCAATAAAGGGACCAAGTGGGTCCAATGGACCCAGGCAGCACTTGACAAGGGGCAGCACTTTAGTGACTGAGTCAGTCACTGTCAGATCCAGACCAGTCCTGTGTCTCTGTGGGAAAATTCACAGGCTCCCAGCAGCATAAACTCTTCACGCACAAATATACAAAACTGGTCAGGGGTGACATTCAAGGTCGGACAAGTGCATCTCTTTCCTAACTTCCTTCCAACTTATTGCCCAATTGTGCATAAGCATTGGTTGCATGCAGGTAGGCAGGTTTAGTATGGTTAGCAGCCAGGCTAGTAGGTTAATATAGTAATCAGTAATATTACTACTGGGGGTGGGGGGCATCATTGCATTCTCAGACCCAGGCAGCACAATTTCTTGGCCAGCCCTGCTTAGCTTGGCGGGATCAGACTGATATACTTCAGGAAAGTCTCCCTCTGTGAAAAGCACACTGGTCTAAAAGAGGCTGCTACTGGATGTTAAATCGCCATAGAACTAGCTGATGAGCTGCTGTTCCTTCCTGGTAGAGCGCTTCTCTCTCTGTATACATTTTTACTCCTACACTTACACCTTCACCTATTTAAAAAAACAATAAAAAAAACAAACAACAAAAACAAAAAAACTCATGCTACAAATCAGAGACTGAATCAGACAATCAATCAATTGAGCCCTGTATGTACTGTGTGCCATTTTTGACTGGCTGCATTTACGTAAGCCTGTGCCATAATATTATGTACACTCATGCCTGCAAAAATCCTGAAATAATCTGCCATTTAATATAAAACAAGGTAATGGTTCAACTAAGTTAAAGCTTCTGATTTATTGGTCAATAAATACTATATTCATTTAGAGAAATTATGCAAAGCTAATCAAGGCCTCAAATGCAAAGTATATCCACAGAAACCCCTTTATTAAACTACATGTCAAAATGTCAGAATTCAGGTCAGGTGTCCACAGCAATCTTTACTTAACTGCTGCTCCTGTTCTCATCACCACATAGTGTGACTCAGGTGAAATGGAATAGCATAGAGGAACAAAAATGGGGAGTGAATTAAGGAAACAAGCACTGGTCCTGGCTGCATCAGTAACACAGCAGACCAACTGTTACTAGTGATAAGTGAAGGTTGATTTTTTTTGACATGTGAATGATAGAACAAATGTTACATGTCTTGCCATTTATTCCAACCTTTGATAGTGACATTATTACATTTTTGAAATTTAACATTTAATTTAAAGGTACATGGAAGTCAAATCTAAACTCTCGTGATTCAAATACAATTTAAAATAATTTTTCTCTTGTTAAGTGTATCCAGTCCACGGATCATCCATTACTTGTGGGATATTCTCCTTCCCAACAGGAAGTTGCAAGAGGATCACCCACAGCAGAGCTGCTATATAGCTCCTCCCCTCACTGTTATATCCAGTCATTCTCTTGCAACTCTCAACTAAGATGGAGGTCGTAAGAGGACTGTGGTGTTTTATACTTAGTTTATTTCTTCAATCAAAAGTTTGTTATTTTTAAATGGTACCGGAGTGTACTGTTTATCTCAGGCAGTATTTAGAAGAAGAATCTGCCTGCGTTTTCTATGATCTTAGCAGAAGTAACTAAAATCCTTTGCTGTTCTCACATATTCTGAGGAGTGAGGTAAGTTCAGAGGGGGAATAGCGTGCAGATTATCCTGCAATAAGGTATGTGCAGTTAAAATATTTTTCTAGGGATGGAATTTGCTAGAAAATGCTGCTGATACCGAAGTAATGTAAGTAAAGCCTTAAATGCAGTAATAGCGACTGGTATCAGGCTTATTAATAGAGATACATACTCTTATAAAAGTGTATTTTAAAACGTTTGCTGGCATGTTTAATCGTTTTTTTTACATATGTTTGGTGATAAAACTTATTGGGGCCTAGTTTTTTCCACATGGCTGGCTTGAATTTTGCCTAGAAACAGTTCCCTGAGGCTTCCCACTGTTGTAATATGAGTGGGAGGGGCCTATTTTGGCATTTTTTTGCACAGCAAAAATTAGACACAGACATCCAGCTTCTTCCTGCATGATCCAGGACTTCTCTGAAGGGCTCAAAAGGCTTCAAAAGTCGTATTGTGGGAGGTAAAAAGCCACAGTAGAGCTGTGGCAGTTGTTGTGACTGTTTAAAAAACGTTTTTGTCATTTGTTATTCTGTTTTTGGTATTAAGGTGTTAATCATCCATTTGCAAGTGGGTGCAATGCTCTGCTAACTTATTACATACACTGTAAAAAATTTTGTTAGTGTAACTGCATTTTTTCACTGTTATTTCAAAATTTGGGAAAATTTGTGTTTCTTAAAGGCGCAGTAACGTTTTTTTATATTGCTTGTAAACTTGTTTTAAAGTGTTTTCCAAGCTTGCTAGTCTCATTGCTAGTCTGTTTAAACATGTCTGACACAGAGGAACCTACTTGTTCATTATGTTTGAAAGCCATGGTGGAGCCCCATAGGAGAATGTGTACTAAATGTATTGATTTCCCCTTAAACAGTAAAGATCAGTCTTTATCTATAAAATAATTATCACCAGAGGGTTCTGTCGAGGGGGAAGTTATGCCGACTAACTCTAACCACGTGTCAGACCCTTCGCCTCCCGTTCAGGGGACGCACGCTAATATGGCGCCAATTACATCAGGGACGCCCATAGCGATTACCTTGCAGGACATGGCTGCAATCATGAATAATACCCTGTCAGAGTTATTATCTAGATTGCCTGAATTAAGAGGCAAGCGCGATAGCTCTTGGGTTAGGAGAGATACAGAGCGTGCAAATGCTGTTAGAGCCATGTCTGATACTGCGTCACAGTATGCAGAACATGAGGACGGAGAGCTTCAGTCTGTGGGTGACATCTCTGACTCGGAGAAACCTGATTCAGAGATTTCTAATTTTAAATTTAAGCTTGAGAACCTCCGTGTATTGCTTGGGGAGGTATTAGATGCTCTGAATGACTGTAACACAGTTGCAATTCCAGAGAAATTGTGTAGGCTGGATAGATACTATGCGGTGCCGGTGTGTACTGAAGTTTTTCCTATACCTAAAAGGCTTACAGAAATTATTAGCAAGGAGTGGGATAGACCCGGTGTGCCCTTTTCCCCACCTCCTATATTTAGAAAAATGTTTCCAATAGATGCCACTACATGGGACTTATGGCAGACGGTCCCTAAGGTGGAGGGAGCAGTTTCTACTTTAGCAAAGCGTACCACTATCCATGTTTAGGACAGTTGTGCCTTTTCAGATCCAATGGATAAAAAATTGGAGGGTTACCTTAAGAAAATGTTTATTCAACAAGGTTTTATTTTACAGCCCCTTGCATGCATTGCGCCTGTCACTGCTGCGGCGGCATTCTGGTTTGAAGCCCTGGAAGAGGCCATCCAGACAGCTCCATTGAATGAAATTATTGACAAGCTTAGAACGCTTAAGCTAGCTAACTCATTTGTTTCTGATGCCATTGTTCATTTGACTAAACTAACGGCTAAGAATTCTGGATTCGCCATCCAGGCGCGTAGGGCGCTATGGCTTAAATCCTGGTCAGCTGACGTGACTTCAAAGTCTAAATTACTCAACATTCCTTTCAAGGGGCAGACCTTATTCGGGCCTGGCTTGAAGGAAATTATTGCTGACATTACTGGAGGCAAGGGTCATACCCTTCCTCAGAACAGGGCCAAATCAAAGGCCAAACAGTCTAATTTCTCCAACATAGGTGTGTCCGGTCCACGGCGTCATCCTTACTTGTGGGATATTCTCCTCCCCAACAGGAAATGGCAAAGAGCCCAGCAAAGCTGGTCACATGATCCCTCCTAGGCTCCGCCTACCCCAGTCATTCTCTTTGCCGTTGTACAGGCAACATCTCCACGGAGATGGCTTAGAGTTTTTTAGTGTTTAACTGTAGTTTTTATTATTCAATCAAGAGTTTGTTATTTTGAAATAGTGCTGGTATGTACTATTTACTCAGAAACAGAAAAGAGATGAAGATTTCTGTTTGTATGAGGAAAATGATTTTAGCAACCGTAACTAAAATCCATGGCTGTTCCACACAGGACTGTTGAGAGCAATTAACTTCAGTTGGGGGAACAGTATGCAGTCTCTTGCTGCTTGAGGTATGACACATTCTAACAAGACGATGTAATGCTGGAAGCTGTCATTTTCCCTATGGGATCCGGTAAGCCATGTTTATTTCGATCGTAAATAAGGGCTTCACAAGGGCTTATTAAGACTGTGGACTTTTTTTGGGCTAAATCGATTCAATATTAACACATATTTAGCCTTGAGGAATCATTTTATATGGGTATTTTGATATAATAATATCGGCAGGCACTGTATTAGACACCTTATACCTTAGGGGCTTTCCCAAAGCATAAGCAGAGCCTCATTTTCGCGCCGGTGTGGCGCACTTGTTTTTGAGAAGCATGGCATGCAGTCGCATGTGAGAGGAGCTCTGACACTTAGAAAAGACTTTCTGAAGGCGTCATTTGGTATCGTATTCCCCTTTGGGCTTGGTTGGGTCTCAGCAAAGCAGATACCAGGGACTGTAAAGGGGTTAAAGTTTAAAACGGCTCCGGTTCCGTTATTTTAAGGGTTAAAGCTTCCAAATTTGGTGTGCAATACTTTTAAGGCTTTAAGACACTGTGGTGAAAATTTGGTGAATTTTGCACAATTCCTTCATGTTTTTTCGCAATTGCAGTAATAAAGTGTGTTCAGTTTAAAATTTAAAGTGACAGTAACGGTTTTATTTTAAAACGTTTTTTGTACTTTGTTATCAAGTTTATGCCTGTTTAACATGTCTGAACTACCAGATAGACTGTGTTCTGAATGTGGGGAAGCCAGAATTCCTATTCATTTAAATAAATGTGATTTATGTGATAATGACAATGATGCCCAAGATGATTCCTCAAGTGAGGGGAGTAAGCATGGTACTGCATCATTCCCTCCTTCGTCTACACGAGTCTTGCCCAGCTCAGGAGGCCCCTAGTACATCTAGCGCGCCAATACTCCTTACTATGCAACAATTAACGGCTGTAATGGATAATTCTGTCAAAAACATTTTAGCCCATATGAACACTTGTCAGCGTAAGCGCGGCTGCTCTGTTTTAGATACTGGAGAGCATGGCAACGCTGATACTAATATCTCTGAAGGGCCCCTAATCCAGTCTGATGGGGCCAGGGAAGTTTTGTCTGAGGGAGAAATTACTGATTCAGGGAACATTTCTCAACAGGCTGAACCTGATGTGATTGCATTTAAATTTAAGTTGGAACATCTCCGCATTCTGCTTAAGGAGGTATTATCCACTCTGGATGATTGTGACAAGTTGGTCATCCCAGAGAAACTATGTAAAATGGACAAGTTCCTAGAGGTGCCGGGGCTCCCAGAAGCTTTTCCTATACCCAAGCGGGTGGCGGACATTGTTAATAAAGAATGGGAAAGGCCCGGTATTCCTTTCGTCCCTCCCCCCATATTTAAAAAATTGTTTCCTTTGGTCGACCCTAGAAAGGACTTATGGCAGACAGTCCCCAAGGTCGAGGGGGCGGTTTCCACTTTAAACAAACGCACCACTATACCCATAGAGGATAGTTGTGCTTTCAAAGATCCTATGGATAAAAAATTAGAAGGTTTGCTTAAAAAGATGTTTGTTCAGCAGGGTTACCTTCTACAACCAATTGCATGCATTGTCCCTGTCGCTACAGCCGCATGTTTCTGGTTCGATGAGCTGATAAAGGCGGTCGATAGTGATTCTCCTCCTTATGAGGAGATTATGGACAGAATCAATGCTCTCAAATTGGCTAATTCTTTCACCCTAGACGCCACTTTGCAATTGGCCAGGTTAGCGGCTAAGAATTCTGGGTTTGCTATTGTGGCGCGCAGAGCGCTTTGGTTGAAATCTTGGTCGGCTGATGCGTCTTCCAAGAACAAGCTACTTAACATTCCTTTCAAGGGGAAAACGCTGTTTGGCCCTGACTTGAAAGAGATTATCTCTGATATCACTGGGGGTAAGGGCCACGCCCTTCCTCAGGATCGGCCTTTCAAGGCAAAAAATAAACCTACTTTTCGTCCCTTTCGTAGAAACGGACCAGCCCGAGGTGCTACGTCCTCTAAGCAAGAGGGTAATACTTCTCAAGCCAAGCCAGCTTGGAGACCAATGCAAGGCTGGAACAAGGGAAAGCAGGCCAAGAAACCTGCCACTGCTACCAAGACTGCATGAAATGTTGGCCCCCGATCCGGGACCGGATCTGGTGGGGGGCAGACTCTCTCTCTTCGCTCAGGCTTGGGCAAGAGATGTTCTGGATCCTTGGGCGCTAGAAATAGTCTCCCAAGGTTATCTTCTGGAATTCAAGGGGCTTCCCCCAAGGGGGAGGTTCCACAGGTCTCAGTTGTCTTTAGACCACATAAAAAGACAGGCATTCTTACATTGTGTAGAAGACCTGTTAAAAATGGGAGTGATTCATCCTGTTCCATTAAGAGAACAAGGGATGGGGTTCTACTCCAATCTGTTCATAGTTCCCAAAAAAGAGGGAACGTTCAGACCAATCTTAGATCTCAAGATCTTAAACAAGTTTCTCAAGGTTCCATCGTTCAAGATGGAAACCATTCGAACTATTCTTCCTTCCATCCAGGAAGGTCAATTCATGACCACGGTGGATTTAAAGGATGCGTATCTACATATTCCTATCCACAAGGAACATCATCGGTTCCTGAGGTTCGCATTCCTGGACAAGCATTACCAGTTCGTGGCGCTTCCTTTCGGATTAGCCACTGCTCCAAGGATTTTCACAAAGGTACTAGGGTCCCTTCTAGCTGTGCTAAGACCAAGGGGCATTGCTGTAGTACCTTACTTGGACGACATTCTGATTCAAGCGTCGTCCCTTCCTCAAGCAAAGGCTCACACGGACATCGTCCTGGCCTTTCTCAGATCTCACGGATGGAAAGTGAACGTGGAAAAGAGTTCTCTATCTCCGTCAACAAGGGTTCCCTTCTTGGGAACAATAATAGACTCCTTAGAAATGAGGATATTTCTGACAGAGGCCAGAAAAACAAAGCTTCTAGACTCTTGTCGGATACTTCATTCCGTTCCTCTTCCTTCCATAGCTCAGTGCATGGAAGTGATCGGGTTGATGGTAGCGGCAATGGACATAGTTCCTTTTGCGCGCATTCATCTAAGACCATTACAACTGTGCATGCTCAGTCAGTGGAATGGGGATTATACAGACTTGTCTCCGAAGATACAAGTAAATCAGAGGACCAGAGACTCACTCCGTTGGTGGCTGTCCCTGGACAACCTGTCACAAGGGATGACATTCCGCAGACCAGAGTGGGTCATTGTCACGACCGACGCCAGTCTGATGGGCTGGGGCGCGGTCTGGGGAGCCCTGAAAGCTCAGGGTCTTTGGTCTCGGGAAGAATCTCTTCTACCGATAAATATTCTGGAACTGAGAGCGATATTCAATACTCTCAAGGCTTGGCCTCAGCTAGCGAGGGCCAAGTTCATACGGTTTCAATCAGACAACATGACAACTGTTGCGTACATCAACCATCAGGGGGGAACAAGGAGTTCTCTAGCGATGGAAGAAGTGACCAAAATCATTCTATGGGCGGAGTCTCACTCCTGCCACCTGTCCGCTATCCACATCCCAGGAGTGGAAAATTGGGAAGCGGATTTTCTGAGTCGTCAGACATTGCATCCGGGGGAGTGGGAACTCCATCCGGAAATCTTTGCCCAAGTCACTCAGCTGTGGGGCATTCCAGACATGGATCTGATGGCCTCTCGTCAGAACTTCAAAGTTCCTTGCTACGGGTCCAGATCCAGGGATCCCAAGGCGGCTCTAGTGGATGCACTAGTAGCACCTTGGACCTTCAAACTAGCTTATGTGTTCCCCGCCGTTTCCTCTCATCCCCAGGCTGGTAGCCAGGATCAATCAGGAGAGGGCGTCGGTGATCTTGATAGCTCCTGCGTGGCCACGCAGGACTTGGTATGCAGATCTGGTGAATATGTCATCGGCTCCACCTTGGAAGCTACCTTTGAGACGAGACCTTCTTGTTCAGGGTCCGTTCGAACATCCGAACCTGGTTTCACTCCAGCTGACTGCTTGGAGATTGAACGCTTGATCTTATCGAAGCGAGGGTTCTCAGATTCTGTTATCGATACTCTTGTTCAGGCCAGAAAGCCTGTAACTAGAAAAATTTACCACAAAATTTGGAAAAAATATATCTGTTGGTGTGAATCTAAAGGATTCCCTTGGGACAAGGTTAAGATTCCTAAGATTCTATCCTTCCTTCAAGAAGGATTGGAAAAAGGATTATCTGCAAGTTCCCTGAAGGGACAGATTTCTGCCTTGTCTGTGTTACTTCACAAAAAGCTGGCAGCTGTGCCAGATGTTCAAGCCTTTGTTCAGGCTCTGGTTAGAATTAAGCCTGTTTACAAACCTTTGACTCCTCCTTGGAGTCTCAATTTAGTTCTTTCAGTTCTTCAGGGGGTTCCGTTTGAACCCTTACATTCCGTTGATATTAAGTTATTATCTTGGAAAGTTTTGTTTTTAGTTGCAATCTCTTCTGCTAGAAGAGTTTCAGAATTATCTGCTCTGCAGTGTTCTCCTCCTTATCTGGTGTTCCATGCAGATAAGGTGGTTTTACGTACTAAGCCTGGTTTTCTTCCAAAAGTTGTTTCTAACAAAAACATTAACCAGGAGATTATCGTACCTTCTCTGTGTCCGAAACCAGTTTCAAAGAAGGAACGTTTGTTGCACAATTTGGATGTTGTTCGCGCTCTAAAATTCTATTTAGATGCTACAAAGGATTTTAGACAAACATCTTCCTTGTTTGTTGTTTATTCTGGTAAAAGGAGAGGTCAAAAAGCAACTTCTACCTCTCTCTCTTTTTGGATTAAAAGCATCATCAGATTGGCTTACGAGACTGCCGGACGGCAGCCTCCCGAAAGAATCTCAGCTCATTCCACTAGGGCTGTGGCTTCCACATGGGCCTTCAAGAACGAGGCTTCTGTTGATCAGATATGTAGGGCAGCGACTTGGTCTTCACTGCACACTTTTACCAAATTTTACAAGTTTGATACTTTTGCTTCTTCTGAGGCTATTTTTGGGAGAAAGGTTTTGCAAGCCGTGGTGCCTTCCATTTAGGTGACCTGATTTGCTCCCTCCCTTCATCCGTGTCCTAAAGCTTTGGTATTGGTTCCCACAAGTAAGGATGACGCCGTGGACCGGACACACCTATGTTGGAGAAAACAGAATTTATGTTTACCTGATAAATTACTTTCTCCAACGGTGTGTCCGGTCCACGGCCCGCCCTGGTTTTTTTTTAATCAGGTCTGATAATTTATTTTCTTTAACTACAGTCACCACGGTATCATATGGTTTCTCCTATGCAAATATTCCTCCTTAACGTCGGTCGAATGACTGGGGTAGGCGGAGCCTAGGAGGGATCATGTGACCAGCTTTGCTGGGCTCTTTGCCATTTCCTGTTGGGGAGGAGAATATCCCACAAGTAAGGATGACGCCGTGGACCGGACACACCGTTGGAGAAAGTAATTTATCAGGTAAACATAAATTCTGTTTTTCGTGCCTTTCGAAATTTCAAGGCAGGAGCAGCATCAACTTCCTCCGCTTCAAAACATGAGGGAACTGTTGTTCATTCCAGACAGGCCTGGAAACCTAACCAGTCCTGGAACAATGGCAAGCAGGCCAGGAAGCCTGCTGCTGCCCCCAAGACAGCATGAAGGAACGGCCCCCTATCCGGAAACGGATCTAGTGGGGGGCAGACTTTCTCTCTTCGCCCAGGCGTGGGCAAGAGATGTTCAGGATCCCTGGGCGTTGGAGATCATATATCAGGGATATCTTCTGGACTTCAAAGCTTCTCCTCCACAAGGGAGATTTCATCTTTCAAGGTTATCATCAAACCAGATAAAGAAAGAGGCATTCCTAAGCTGTGTGTAAGACCTCCTAGTAATGGGAGTGATCCATCCAGTTCCGCGGACGGAACAAGGACAGGGATTTTATTCAAATCTGTTTGTGGTTCCCAAGAAAGAGGGAACCTTCAGACCAATCTTGGATCTAAAGATCTTAAACAAATTCCTCAGAGTTCCATCATTCAAAATGGAAACTATTCGGACCATCCTACCCATGATCCAAGAGGGTCAGTACATGACCACAGTGGACTTAAAGGATGCCTACCTTCACATACCGATTCACAAAGATCATCATCGGTTCCTAAGGTTTGCCTTTCTAGACAGGCATTACCAATTTGTAGCTCTTCCCTTCGGGTTGGCCACTGCCCCGAGAATTTTTACAAAGGTTCTGGGCTCACTTCTGGCGGTTCTAAGACCGCGAGGCATAGTGGTGGCTCCGTATCTAGACGACATCCTGATACAGGCGTCAAGCTTTCAAATTGCCAAGTCTCATACAGAGATAGTTCTGGCATTTCTGAGGTCGCATGGGTGGAAAGTGAACGTGGAAAAGAGTTCTCTATCACCACTCACAAGAGTCTCCTTCCTAGGGACTCTTATAGATTCTGTTGAGATGAAAATTTACCTGACGGAGTCCAGGTTATCAAAACTTCTAAATGCTTGCCGTGTCCTTCATTCCATTCCACGCCCGTCAGTGGCTCAGTGCATGGAAGTAATCGGCGTAATGGTAGCGGCAATGGACATAGTGCCATTTGCACGCCTGCATCTCAGACCGCTGCAATTATGCATGCTAAGTCAGTGGAATGGGGATTACTCAGATTTGTCCCCTCTACTAAATCTGGATCAAGAGACCAGAGATTCTCTTCTCTGGTGGCTTTCTCAAGTCCATCTGTCCAAGGGTATGACCTTTCGCAGGCCAGATTGGACGATTGTAACAACAGATGCCAGCCTTCTAGGTTGGGGCGCAGTCTGGAACTCCCTGAAGGCTCAGGGATCGTGGACTCAGGAGGAGAAACTCCTCCCAATAAATATTCTGGAGTTAAGAGCAATATTCAATGCTCTTCTAGCTTGGCCTCAGTTAGCAACACTGAGGTTCATCAGATTTCAGTCGGACAACATCACGACTGTGGCTTACATCAACCATCAAGGGGGAACCAGGAGTTCCCTAGCGATGTTAGAAGTCTCAAAGATAATTCGCTGGGCAGAGTCTCACTCTTGCCACCTGTCAGCGATCCACATCCCAGGCGTAGAGAACTGGGAGGCGGATTTTCTAAGTGGTCAGACTTTTCATCCGGGGAAGTGGGAACTCCATCCGGAGGTGTTTGCTCAACTGGTCCATCGTTGGGGCAAACCAGAACTGGATCTCATGGCGTCTCGCCAGAACGCCAAGCTTCCTTGTTACAGGTCCAGGGACCCGGGAGCAACGCTGATAGATGCTCTAGCAGCTCCTTGGTTCTTCAACCTGGCCTATGTGTTTCCACCGTTTCCTCTGCTCCCTCGACTGATTGCCAAAATCAAACAGGAGAGAGCATCAGTGATTCTGATAGCGCCTGCGTGGCCACGCAGGACCTGGTATGCAGACCTAGTTGACATGTCATCTCTTCCACCATGGAATCTGCCTCTGAGGCAGGACCTTCTAATACAAGGTCCTTTCAATCATCCAAATCTAATTTCTCTGAGACTGACTGCATGGAGATTGAACACTTGATTCTATTAAGGCGTGGCTTCTCAGAGTCAGTCATTGATACCTTAATACAGGCTCGGAAGCCTGTCACCAGGAAAATCTACCATAAGATATGGCGTAAATATCTTTATTGGTGTGAATCCAAGAGTTACTCATGGAGTAAGGTTAGGATTCCTGGGATATTGTCCTTTCTCCAAGAGGGTTTGGACAAAGGCTTATCAGCTAGTTCTTTAAAAGGACAGATCTCTGCTCTGTCTATTCTTTTGCACAAGCGTCTGGCAGAAGTTCCAGACGTCCAGGCATTTTGTCAGGCTTTGGTTAGGATTAAGCCTGTGTTTAAAACTGTTGCTCCCCCGTGGAGCTTAAACTTGGTTCTTGAAGTTCTTCAGGGAGTTCCGTTTGAACCCCTTCATTCCATTGATATTAAACTTTTATCTTGGAAAGTTCTGTTTTTGATGGCTATTTCCTCGGCTCGAAGAGTCTCTGAGTTATCTGCCTTATATTGTGATTCTCCTTATCTGATTTTTCATTCAGACAAGGTAGTTCTGCGTACCAAACCTGGGTTTTTACCTAAGGTGGTTTCTAACAGGAATATCAATCAAGAGATTGTTGTTCCATCATTGTGTCCTAATCCTTCTTCAAAGAAGGAACGTCTTTTGCATAATCTGGACGTAGTCCGTGCCTTGAAGTTTTACTTACATGCTACTAAAGATTTTCGTCAAACATCTGCCCTGTTTGTCGTTTACTCTGGACAGAGGAGAGGTCAAAAAGCTTCGGCAACCACTCTCTCCTTTTGGCTTCGGAGCATAATACGCTTAGCCTATGAGACTGCTGGACAGCAGCCCCCTGAAAGGATTACAGCTCATTCTACTAGAGCTGTGGCTTCCACCTGGGCCTTTAAAAATGAGGCCTCTGTTGAACAGATTTGCAAGGCTGCGACTTGGTCTTCGCTTCACACCTTTTCAAAATGTTACAATTTTGACACTTTTGCTTCTTCGGAGGCTGTTTTTGGGAGAAAGGTTTTACAGGCAGTGGTCCCTTCCGTTCTAAGTTCCTGCCTTGTCCCTCCCATCATCCGTGTACTTTAGCTTTGGTATTGGTATCCCACAAGTAATGGATGATCCGTGGACTGGATAAATTTATTTCTCTTGTAGTGTATCCAGTCCACGGCCCGCCCTGTCCTTTTAAGGCAGGTCTAAATTTTAATTAAACTACAGTCACCACTGCACCCTATGGTTTCTCCTTTCTCATCTTGTTTCGGTCGAATGACTGGATATGGCAGTGAGGGGAGGAGCTATATAGCAGCTCTGCTGTGGGTGATCCTCTTCCAACTTCCTGTTGGGAAGGAGAATATCCCACAAGTAATGGATGATCCGTGGACTGGATACACTACAAGAGAAATAAATTTATCAGGTAAGCATAAATTATGTTTTTTTTTATTTACTTCTGTTAAATTTACGTCCTTGTTTTCTATCCTTTTGATGAATCTTAGCTCCTTTTCGTAAGAGCATATCTCAATAAGCTCAGGAGCACTATATGTTTATTATTGTTAGAAACATTAAAGCAAGTTCTGCTGCCATATAGTGCTCACTGTTGAGTCTGCCTCATTTACTACTCATTACATGTGTGAAAATAGCCTATTGTAATCAGAATCCATCATCTGCACTGATTTAACCATATGAATCCCAGCGAATAAATACTCCAACACTGGTCTCTTATTTAGCTGGGTGTATACTGTAGGTCTCTGCACTCAGACCTTGTTATCAAATTAGTATAATATATCATAGCAACACTCCTTCAGTTCTTCAAAAAAATAGTTTTATTTGCAAAAACTTTCACAGCTGCCAAAACGGCTTCTCTGCCATGTTATATTTGTCACTTCCTAATAATATACATTTTCCTTCGTTACAAAAATGTTTTCCCTTTCTGTATTTTCTTTTCATTTTCCATATTTACAGAATCGATGACCAATTGATCTCCCTATTCATTCCAGTTGGATGTAGCACACCTAGAGTATAAATCCAATATGTTATTTATCCACTTTATCAGTAATTTGAAAATGTAATTGTGAGACACTATGCCCTGCTTCCAAAAAATGGTGCGCTACTGGGGCTGATATATTTCTAGTTCTGATCTTGGTCTTATCTTCCAATATGCGATCCCATACTTTACTAGTAGACACACCTACATACATTTTTCCACATGGGCATTTAATTAAAGGGACAGTCTAGTCCAAAACAAAATTTCATTATTCAGATAGAGCATGTAATTTTAAACCATTTTACAATGTATTTCTATCACCAATTTTCTTCTTAAACGGGGAGTGGCCACAGCTGCATTTATTACTTTTAGGAAATGCAGAACCTATCCACCAGGATGAGGCAAAGATACCCCAGCCAAAGGCTTAAATACCTCCCCCCACTTCCCTCATCCCCCAGTCATTCTTTGCCTTTCGTCACAGGAGGTTGGCAGAGAAGGCTCTTATGGAGGGTAGTACTTTTCGAGATAGGACTGGAGTTTTAAGTAGTCCTGTCAGCCTCTCAGTGAGAGCTTTGGTGAAAGTTAGAGTCCGGAGATGCAGGGAGAGTCTTTCTGCGAAACCATCCCGAGTCATATTAACAGCTCCATAAGCAATCAGCGTTGATGAGTTTCGCTGCCTGCTTTCTTCATTCAAGTCCATGTCAGAAGCGATGCTACTATCTGAAGGGCCGTGTTGCTGTTCCACGGCATAGATTCTGGTAAGATCGTTTCATTTTTTTATACATGTAATGAAAACGCAGAAGACAGGGTCACAGTGGGACTCCTTTTATCTGTATTGAATCAAGGGTTAATATCTCCAGAGGGGGATTATTATATGTTTATTTGATTTTATGCTGCTTTTATGTGTGAGATGTTATGGGCTCATAGGCTGTTATGGAATATAAAGGTTTCACTTTCACTTTGAGAGCCATGCATCTTACAAGCTTGGCACACTTTTTCTCATAGCAGGGACGGTCCTGCATTGTGCACCATGTGATTCTTTCCTGACTGGGTGTCTATAAGAGAGGAGTCCATAAATCTCTGTACTGTCTGGGTCATGGGAGGTGGTGAGTGCCCCAGCCATTGGGATATAAAGGTGCAGTTCTTTTGAATAAAATAAGATGTTTTATTTCTATAGTTCTCCGGTTATTGCACTAGCGATGGGGGATTCTGTTACTTAGAGGGCACTCCCTCTATTCCTATAGAATAATTCCTTTATATTGTGAGGAGGCCTTAGTTTCACTCCCTCAATTGTGTTCCATATGCCTTGATAATGTGAGAATATCAAACATGTTTGATACCACTGAGCCATCCACCTTTGAGGAGTTGTCGTCCAGTGAGGTGTGTACCCTACATTCTTATCACTCTACACATGTAGTTTCCCGTAGCATTGCTGACCCTCCATCTGGGGAGGGGGCATTTTTTCACCAGACGTTACTGCCCAATTCAGACAGCTGTGTCTGAGGCCTTTAATGCTTTACCTCGCCCTGCTAAGCGCAAGCCAAAGGTTACATATTGCACTCCTTCCCAGAGTACATCAGATAATTTATTGGATTTAACTTATAAGGTTATCCGAGGATGAAGTTCTTTCTGAGAATTAAGGCCTTGAGGGTTGCTAATTCTTTTATCTGTAATGCTAATAAGCAGATTATTATATATGCTATGGCTTCAGCCTTTTCTGTCAGGCTCATCGGGCTCTGACTGAAGTCATGGTCTGCGGATATGACTTCTAAGTCTAGACTTCTTTCCCTCCCCTTTAAGGGAATGATTTTGTTTGGTCCAGGCCTGGACTCAATTATTTCCACGGTCTCAGGGGACAAGGGTGCCCTCCTTCTGCAAGAGAATATGAACTAGTCTAAGGAACAATTTTCGTTCCTTTCGTTCTGATAAAGCCCATGTCAGCAGTCCTCCGCTAAGCCAGAGCACAACAAGAGCTCTTGGAAGCTGGCTCAGTCCTGGAATAAATCCAAGCAGAGCAAGAAGCGCCCAAGTCTAAGTCGGCGTGAATGGGTGGTCCCCGGTCCTCTCTGGATCGTGTAGGGGGCAGTCTGACGCTCTTTTCAGTTGCTTGGTTCAGGGACACACAGGATCCATGGGTCCTGGAGGTCATAGCTCAGGGTTACGAGATAGGTTTCTAGTCTCAGCCACCCAAGGGCAGTTTCCTCCTCTCTCTCCTGTCTTCCTGACCAGGGAGGAGGGAAACCTTTCTGGGGTGCGTACAGGATCTGTCCTCCTAGGAGTTATTGTCCCGGTGCCTATCGCAGTGAGTGGTTTGGATTACTATTCAAACCTTTTCTTGGTCCCAAAGAAGAAGGGAACTTTCCGTCCGATTCGGGACCTAAAGTGCTTAAACAAGTTTTTATATGTCCCTTTGTTCAAAATGGAGACAATAAGGTCCATCCTTCCCCTCGTTCGAGAAGGGCATTTCATGACCACAATAGATCTGAAGGATGCTCTCTTCACGTACCAATCCTCAAGGACCACTTCCAGTTCCTGGAACAGCACTTCCAGTTTATTGCACTTCCGCTTGGTCTAGCTATGGCTCCAAGAAATTTTTCAAAGATTGAACCATTCGGAATCTCTCCTCTGTCTTCTTCAATCCCATGGATAAATCTAGAGAGAGTTCTCTTGTATCAAGTACCAGGGTAGAATAGACTTCATAGACATGAGAATATTTCTCACAGACCAGAGACGTTGCAAGCTAGCTTTAACATGTCTTGCCCTCCAGACCTCCTTAAGGCCATCTGTTGCTCGGTGTATGGAGGTGATTGGTCTCATGGTGTCCAGCATGGACATCATTCCCTTTTGCCAGGTTTCACCTCAGACTGTTGCCACTGCGCATGCTGAAGCAGTGGAATGGCGATCATTCTGATCTGTCTCAACAGATTTATCTGGACAACTGATCGAGAGAATTGCTCTCTTGGTGTTTTTGTCCGAATCACTTGTTCCAAGGGACGTCTGTCTCAAGAACATCCTGGGTGATTGTGACTACGGTTTGCGAGTCTGTCAGGATGGGGAGCTGTTTGGGGTACCAGGAAAGCACAGGACCTATGGACTCAGGAGGAGGAGGAAAAGCTCCTTCCAGATCGCATTTTGGATCTTCGGGCAATTTACAATGCTCTGAAGGTTTGGCCTCTGCTGGGTTCATCCCAGTTTATCAGATTCCAATCAGACAATATATCCTCGGTAGCTTACATCAACCATCAGGGGGGAACAAGAAGCTCCCTAGCTATGAGGGAAGTATCTCTGATTCTGGAGTGGGTGGAGACCCACATTTTTTCGCTGTCAGCGATCCACATTCTTCCGGGTGTGGACAACTGGGAAGCGGATTTCCTCTGCAGACAATCCTTTTATCCGGGGGAATGGCCTTTCCATCCCGAGTGTTTGCAGAGATTTGCAAGAGGGGGATCTTATGGCGCCTCAATACCAAGCTATCCAGATATAGGTCGAGGTACAGGGATCCTCAGGTGGAGCTAACAGATGCATTAGCGGTGCCTTGGAGGTTCAATCTAATTTATCTTTTTCCAGCTGTTACCACTACTTCCTAGTGTAGTGGCTCGAATCGAGCAGGCATCAGTGATACTGATTGATCCGTCTTTGCCGCAAAGGATATGGTTCACGGACTAGTGGGGATGTCATTATCTCCTCCGTGGAAGTTACCTCGTCGCATGGATCTGCTAACCAAGATCTTTGTTCATCTATGTCTAGATTCTCTGAGGCTGACTGTGTGGAGATTGAGCGCCTAGTCCTAGGCAAGAGAGGGTTTTCTGAGTGTGTTATTTTACTCTAATTTAAGCTCATAACTGGTTACTCGTCGCATCTATCATAGGGTGTGGAGGACCTACTTATTCTGCTCTCCAGGATGAACTGGAGAAGGGCTTTTCTGCATGTTCCTTGAGGGGACAGATTCGGCCCTGTCTGTGTTACTGCACAAGAGGTTCGCTGAGCTTCCTGATGTGCAGTCATTTGTTAAGGCTCTGCTAGGTTCAGACCTGTGTTTAGATCTATTGCTCCTCCTTGGAGTTTGATTCTTGTTCTTTAAGTTTTGTACGGGCTCCGTTGGAGCCTATGCATGAAGTAGACATTAAATTATTGTCTTGGAAGGTTCCTTTTCTACGGGCTATTGCTTCTGCGTGCAGAGTATCTGGGATTGCTGCCTGCAATGCGTCCCTCCTTATCTGGCTTTCCACGCTGATAAGACTGTTGTATGAACCTGATAAGACTGTTTTTTTCCCTAAGGTTGTGTCAATTCGTAACATCAATCAAGAGATTGTGGTTCCTTTCTTGTGTCCTACTCCTTCTACGTCGAAGGAACGTTTTCAACGTAGTTCTGGATGTGGTTTGTGCCTTGAAGTCCTATCCTCAGGCCGCAAAGGAATTTAGACAAACATCTGTGGGGTTCAGAGGGCCTCTTCGACTTTCTTATCTCTTTTGGCCGAGGAGTGTCCTCCGTTTAGCATTGAGACAGCGGGACATAAGCCTCCTCCGAGGATTACGGCTCATTCTACAGGAGCAGTGATTTCCTCTTGGTCCTTCAAGACTGAGGCCTCTATGGATCTTCCTTACAAACTTTTTCCAGACTTTACAAGTTTGATGTTTTTTGCTTCTGCTGAAGCAACCTTTGGGAGAAAGGTTTTTCAGGCTGTGGTGCCCTCAGATTAGTTTCCATCTCTCTTTTTTTCCATCCCGTTTTGCATTCAGTGTCTTTTTTATAGCTTGGGTATTGTTTTCCCAAAAGTAATGAATGCAGCTGTGGCCTCTGCTTGTTTTAAGAAGAAAAACTTAAATTATGCTTACCAGATAATTTTCTTTTCTTCTGATGGGGAGAGGCCACAGCTTCCCATCCATTTTTTTTCTATAGGGCGGCCTTCTATTTTATTTGTTCTTCTGGCACCTTTTTTCCCCTGATATTTTTCCTACTGTTTCTTGTTCCCTCGGCAGAATGACTGGGGGATGAGGGAAGTGGGGGGAGGTATTTAAGCCTTTGGCTGGGTTGTCTTTGCCTCCTCCTGGTGGCCAGGTTCTGTATTTCTTAAAAGTAGTGAATGCAGCTATGGCCTCTCCTTGTCAGAAGAAAAGAAAATGATCTGGTAAGCATAATTTAAGTTTTTGCTTTGTTTTCTTGGTATTCTTGGTTGAAAGCTAAATCTAGGAGGTTCATATGCCAGTTTCTAAGCCCTTGAAGGCCGCCTCTTAGCTCAGGGCATTTTGACAGTTTTTCACCACTAGTGTAATGCTCGTGGGATATCTCTCTATCAGACCAAACTTGGCCAGTAGTCTTCTTATCCCGGCGTCAAGTGGAATAATAGGAAATATCAGATTAGAGTAAGTTAGTGAAATGAGGTAAGCAGTACTCATGGTAGACAGGGTAGTCCTTCAGGGCAATAAGAAGAAGACAGAGAGTGGTCAAGACAGGCTGAATCCGGCAACAGGAAGGCAATCCAGCAGTAAAGCTGTTCAGGGGTGAACCAATAGAAAGAGCAGGAACAGGCGGGTATCAGCATCAAAGGAAATCCAGCAGTGTAACAGTTCAGGGGTAAACAAATAGAATGGTCGGACAGGCAGAGTTTAGCAACAATATCGCAATTCAGTAGTTCAGGGGTTAAGCAAGCAGAGTGGTCAGACAGACAGAGTTCAATAACAGTATAGCAATCCAGCAATTCAGGGGTAAAGCAAGCAGAGTGGTCAGACAGGCAGATTTCAATAAAAGGATAGCAATCCAGCATACAGTAACACAGCACCCAGGAGCAAACGGAGCAACACCTATACTTAGGCAGTGTATGTAAGCACTGCAGGTACTTACGTAGGCGCTGAATCGCGCCAAGCAGCTCAAAGGATCCGGCTTCAGAGGAAGAGACGTGTGGCGATGATGTCATCGCCGCATGCTCACAGGAACCGCTGCATCCCTGGCAACAGACAGAGTATCAACTGCTGCGTCCCTGGCAACAGCTAGGACGGCGCAGGAAGTAGCGTGATAACTAGATGGTGTTAGTTCATGTGTTTCATATAGATAACATTGTGCTCATGCACGTGGAGTTCCTAGGAGCCCGCACTGATTGGTTAAAATGCAAGTCTGTCAAAAGAACTGAAATAAGTTTACAGAGGCTTAGATACAAGATAATTACAGAGGTAAGAAGTGTATTAATATAAACTGTGTTTGTTATGCAAAACTAGGGAATGGGTAATAAAGGGATTATCTATCTTTTAAAACAATAAATATTCTGGTGTAGACTGTCCCTTTAAATAAATAATATTTTCAGAATTATACGTAAAATAACCCCGAATTTAATATTTTTTTTCCCTTTGGGGTATGAAAAAAATATATAAGAGTAAGTATCTCTCAAATGTTGTACTCTCTTAAAAGCTGGCTTTGGGCAAGATTGGAATTCTGGAATATTAGGATTACACTTTTATAGAATATACCAGTGCTTATTAATTATTTGTAGGACTTTTTTTATTGTATTATATTCTGGGACACAAATTAATCTATCATTTTTATTCTCATCTGATTCTTCAGCTCCTTTCTAGAGATCACACTAACTTCTCTCATTTGTTTATTTACCTCTGTCCAAGAAGCATTCTCCCATCTCCTTCAATTGCTTCTTGGCAATTCCTCATCATTTACTATTTTCCTTACCCTGAATAACTGACTATATGAGTAAGACTCTAGGAGGGTGGGCACTAGTAAACTTTAACCATATGAATGCTATATGTATTTTGGCATAATAGACATGCTTAAATAGTCACTTCAGGACTCCAACATCTACAAATAGTATTTTTTTTTAATTTCATGTTAATGTCCTAATTTATCACTAACAGTATTGGCATCCTTTTCAATCGGGGTTTAAAAGGGGATCGCATAATCGCTACTTTAATAGGAACCTATTGTAATGTTTCCGTCCGCACCACTGCTAAACCATCTGAATGCATATTTTATATTGTCCGGATGGACAAACTGTGTACCATTTTTTATTGCTGTATTATCACTTTTCAATTTTCACAAGTATTATTTTATACAATATTTATTTCTAGTGAACTGAAAACAAGATGGTGACTATGGGTTTCTATCTCCTTATACTGGATTTTACCATTACTTAAACTGTAAATTGTGAACCTCCTGCCTTGTATCTGCCTACCCCTAAACAAGATTGCCCGTTTGTGACTGGGTTTTTATAGAGGACACGCTTCCATGCACTCCCAAATTTGTTCTCAAGAGTGCATTTTAAGTGCTTACGCCCGACATTATTGAGAGTTATTGAATTTGTAAACTGGAATATGCCTTTGTGACTGATTTCAGTAATGTTGGTAGAAGCCCCATAGAAATAGGACTTTTAATGAGGATCCAAAAAACCTGTTTGCAAGTGTCGGAAAGAAGCAGAAATACGATATTGTGATCACACTGAATCGAAAAAAAATTGCCTTTTTCGGCCTGGAAGAGCTGAAAAAAGTCAGACAATATTTCAACCAAAAGAATAAGTTTAATTTTATATTAGAAAAAAAATGGGAAGTTTTTGTAACTCTATATAAATTCATATGAATTTTGACTTCTGAGTCCCTTAAAGGGAAAGAAAATAAACACAAAATGCAACAGTTAGGAATTTCAATAATCATAGACTTTTGCTAGGAGAATTAAAATTCTAATGTTACTTTGAATGTTGATTCTGATAGTGAAAGTCTATAAAAATCAATGTGTGTCTCTCGCTCTCTCGCCCTCTCACTCTCTCTTGCCCTCTCTCTCTCGTTCACAAAGGGGGCAGTGTTCATAGGTGGCCCATACGTGTGCATGTTTAACCAGCAATACTCAAATATCAATATTCTTGTCCTTCTGTGTCATGCAGTAATGTATTCTAATTAACAAAAATGTATAATGTACAAAGTGTTGTTGAAATAGCACATTTTAAACTGTAGTGTCTAATTGTGGAACATATTAGTGTGTTTTAAATAAACTGTGATGATTCCTACCAATTTTGGATGCTGAGATATATATTTGTTTCATTAAATTCTGCATAGGATTTAGCTGCTTTGCATGTGGACCTACCTGAATTGATAAGATCGTTTCACCTCTGCAGTCTAAATGAAGATGAAGTTATTTTGATGAATGATGGAAGAGAAAATACCAAATTCTCTGGAACACAGGTAAGAACAAAGCCGAAAATCAATAAATGGATTTTTGGAAATTAAAGTGAAATAAAAGTAAAAATTTAAGTTTCATGATTAAAGTGATGGTAAACTTTACATGTTAAAAATCAGGTCTGGAATCTAAGTGATATTTTAGAGGGACTTTAGATGATCACTTCTAATGAAGATGCGGTGCAACTTATTTTTTAATCTAGCCGTACGATTCTAATGCCTTGTGCTCCAGCCGCCTACTTCACAACTGAAAATTGTTCTCCATCTGGCCCTCTAGCCGTACAGCACTTTTTTGTAGCTAGAGAGCCGATTGGAGAACAATTTCAAACTGTTGGTTTACAAAAAATATGAGTTTTGAAGTGGGTAGCCGGAACGCAGGCTATTAGAATGACATGGCTAGATTAAAAAGTAATTTACATTGCATCTAAACCACATAGTAAAAAGAAGAACCGGTTATATGCATTTTAATCCAATAAATGCACATTTATTCACACCCGAAAAACCTTTATAGGGGCTTTATTTTAAAGAGGGGCTTCTATGTTTTAAAACAAGGGGTCTTGGGAGTCTCTAGGCCTTTTTTAAGGCCTATTATAATCGCCAAGTGATACCCTCATTAAAAAAAATATATTTATTAAAAATTTAAATAACAATGTTGCAAACAATGGTATGATTATGTTGTGTTTATTTTAAATAACCCCTACTTGTTTTCAACATGTTTATCCTCATATAAATTATGGCCTCTGGGTATAATTAGATCACTTTGATGTGCATAGGAGCTCCAATAAGCCCATATTCAAACAAATGTACATTTATTCACGTCAGGCAGGGTCGGCTCCAGAACGAATGAAATGGGGGGGCATTTTTTTTTCACAAGGGGGCACGCATTTAAAAAGCATGTATGAGAGTCAAAATAAGAGCAGACCTACTGTGGCAGTCCAGGGGTTACATTTATCAGATCTCTGGTTGTGCAGGAGTTAGATTTGTTTATATTTCTGGAAGTGCAGCGGTTACATGTGTCATATCTCAAGGAGTATAGGGGTTAAATTTATAAGATGTCTGGCAGTGCCGCAGCAGTTACATTTACCAGATTTATGGCAGTGCAGGGGTTACATTTGTCATATCTCAGGAATGTCTCCCGCATATGTATGTGTATATGTGTATATAATATATATATATATATATATATATATATAATAAAACAACCTTGGGGACAAATCGGAGATGTTTTGAAACATGTAAATAATAAAGCTAAGGCTATTTCACTCATTGTCCCACAGCTACATTTGAAGTGTGTGTATGTGAGCACCTATAATCTGACACACATTTTACACTGATCACTGCAGATAAAGCAGGCACAATGCACACTTGTTTTGTGTGACCTGCAGTGGGTAAACCAAGGAATTCCCAATTTGCTTCTTTATCTGTGGCTGCCAGGATATAAAGCACAATAGGGAAGGGATGCTACTCTCACACACACATTGGTTATACGGCTGTGTTTTCACAAAATTACTTCTGCCTTCCCTCTCACGGACTGTTAGCTTCTCACAGCACTTCCTGCAGAAGTCTGATGATATCATCTCACTGCAGCTCCATAGTAAGTGGGCTAGCAGGAGGAGGGGCAGTGCAAGTCCTAGGTTAACTGTGAGAGCAACAGCAGGGAAATGCAACTTTATTGGTTATCTGGTTGTAAATAGAGGAGAGTAAAGAGATTAGCTGGGCCCTCCTAAGTGGCGGATCTCCAGGGTCCAGTGGCTGCAAATGGTTTATGCGACATTTGGGACCCTGGACGTTCTGTCACTTTTAAAGTGTAAAAAGAATAATCATTTTTTTTAAATCACTTCTTTCTTCTGTTAAGTGTGATCAGTCCACGGGTCATCATTACTTCTGGGATATTACTCCTCCCCAACAGGAAGTGCAAGAGGATTCACCCAGCAGAGCTGCATATAGCTCCTCCCCTCTACGTCACTCCCAGTCATTCTCTTGCACCCAACGACTAGATAGGATGTGTGAGAGGACTATGGTGATTATACTTAGTTTTATATCTTCTATCAAAAGTTTGTTATTTTAAAATAGCACCGGAGTGTGTTATTACCTCTCTGGCAGAGTTTGAAGAAGAATCTACCAGAGTTTTTGCTATGATTTTAGCCGGAGTAGTTAAGATCATATTGCTGTTTCTCGGCCATCTGAGGAGAGGTAAACTTCAGATCAGGGGACAGCGGGCAGATGAATCTGCATAGAGGTATGTAGCAGCTTTTATTTTCTGACAATGGAATTGATGAGAAAATCCTGCCATACCGATATAATGTCATGTATGTATACTTTACACTTCAGTATTCTGGGGAATGGTACTTCACTAGAATTACACTGTAAGAAGTACATAAAGCTGTTTAATAACTAGAAATTATGTTTAACGTTTTTGCTGGAATGTAAAATCATTTTCATTTGCTGAGGTACTGAGTGAATAAATGTTTGGGCACTATTTTTCCACTTGGCAGTTGCTTAATCTTTTTTCTGACAGTTTCTGTTCTCTCTCACTGCTGTGTGTGAGGGGGAGGGGCTGTTTTTTGGCGCTTTTGCTACGCATCAAATATTTCAGTCAGCAGCTCATTGTATTTCCTGCATGATCCGGTTCATCTCTACAGAGCTCAGGGGTCTTCAAAACTTATTTTGAGGGAGGTAATTTCTCTCAGCAGAGCTGTGAGAATTATAGTTGACTGAGATAAAAAAACGTTTATTCTGTAATTTGTTTCCTGCTTTCAGAATTTGTTATCTTTGCTAATGGGATTAAACCTTTGCTAAAGTTGTGTTGTTTACACTATAACTGTTTTCAATTTATTAATTTTCAACTGTCATAGATCTTCTGTGCTTCTTAAAGGCACAGTACGTTTTTAATATTATTCTAATTGAATTGTATTCCAAGTTGCAAGTTTATTTGCTAGTGTGTTAAACATGTCTGATTCAGAGGATGATACCTGTGTCATTTGTTGCAATGCCAAAGTGGAGCCCAATAGAAATTTATGTACTAACTGTATTGATGCTACTTTAAATAAAAGTCAATCTGTACAAATTGAACAAATTTCACCAAACAACGAGGGGAGAGTTATGCCGACTAACTCGCCTCACGTGTCAGTACCTGCATCTCCCGATCGGGAGGTGCGTGATATTGTAGCGCCGAGTACATCTGGGCGGCCATTACAAATCACATTACAGGATATGGCTTCTGTTATGACTGAAGTTTTGGCTAAATTACCAGAACTAAGAGGTAAGCGTGATCACTCTGGGGTGAGAACAGAGTGCGCTGATAATATTAGGGCCATGTCAGACACTGCGTCACAGGTGGCAGAACATGAGGACGGAGAACTTCATTCTGTGGGTGACGGTTCTGATCCAAACAGACTGGATTCAGATATTTCAAATTTTAAATTTAAACTGGAAAACCTCCGTGTATTACTAGGGGAGGTGTTAGCGGCTCTGAATGATTGTAACACAGTTGCAATACCAGAGAAAATGTGTAGGTTGGATAAATATTTTGCGGTACCGGCGAGTACTGAGGTTTTTCCTATACCTAAGAGACTTACTGAAATTGTTACTAAGGAGTGGGATAGACCCGGTGTGCCGTTCTCACCCCCTCCGATATTTAGAAAAATGTTTCCAATAGACGCCACCACACGGGACTTATGGCAAACGGTCCCTAAGGTGGAGGGAGCAGTTTCTACTTTAGCTAAGCGTACCACTATCCCGGTGGAGGATAGCTGTGCTTTTTCAGATCCAATGGATAAAAAATTAGAGGGTTACCTTAAGAAAATGTTTGTTCAACAAGGTTTTATATTGCAACCCCTTGCATGCATTGCGCCGATCACGGCTGCAGCGGCATTCTGGATTGAGTCTCTGGAAGAGAACATTAGTTCAGCTACTCTGGACGACATTACGGACAGGCTTAGAGTCCTTAAACTAGCTAATTCATTCATTTCGGAGGCCGTAGTACATCTTACTAAACTTACGGCGAAGAATTCAGGATTCGCCATTCAGGCACGCAGGGCGCTGTGGCTAAAATCCTGGTCAGCTGATGTTACTTCTAAGTCTAAATTGCTTAATATACCTTTCAAAGGGCAGACCTTATTCGGGCCCGGGTTGAAAGAGATTATCGCTGACATTACAGGAGGTAAAGGCCATGCCCTGCCTCAGGACAAAGCCAAAGCTAAGGCTAGACAGTCTAATTTTCGTTCCTTTCGTAATTTCAAAGCTGGAGCAGCATCAACTTCCTCTGCACCAAAACAGGAAGGAGCCGTTGCTCGCTACAGACAAGGCTGGAAACCTAACCAGTCCTGGAACAAGGGCAAGCAGACCAGGAAACCTGCTGCTGCCCCTAAAACAGCATGAATTGAGGGCTCCCGATCCGGGATCGGATCTAGTGGGGGGCAGACTTTCTCTCTTCGCCCAGGCTTGGGCAAGAGATGTCCAGGATCCCTGGGCGCTAGAGATAATATCTCAGGGATACCTTCTGGACTTCAAATACTCTCCTCCAAGAGAGAGATTTCATCTGTCAAGGTTGTCAACAATCCAGACAAAGAAAGAGGCGTTTCTACGCTGCGTACAAGAGCTCTTGTTAATGGGAGTAATCCATCCTGTTCCACGATCGGAACAGGGACAGGGGTTTTACTCAAATCTGTTTGTGGTTCCCAAAAAAGAGGGAACTTTCAGACCAATCCTGGACTTAAAGATCCTAAACAAATTCCTAAGAGTTCCATCGTTCAAGATGGAGACTATTCGGACAATCTTACCTATGATCCAAGAGGGTCAGTACATGACCACTGTAGATTTAAAAGATGCCTACCTTCACATACCGATTCACAAAGATCATTACCGGTACCTAAGGTTTGCCTTCCTAGACAGGCATTACCAGTTTGTGGCTCTTCCATTCGGATTGGCTACAGCTCCAAGAATCTTCACAAAGGTTCTGGGTGCTCTTCTGGCGGTACTAAGACCGCGGGGAATCTCGGTAGCTCCATACCTAGACGACATTCTGATTCAAGCCTCAAGCTTTCAAACTGCCAAGTCTCATACAGAGTTAGTACTGGCATTTCTAAGGTCACATGGATGGAAGGTGAACGAAAAGAAAAGTTCACTTGTTCCACTCACAAGAGTTCCCTTCCTGGGGACTCTTATAGATTCTGTAGAAATGAGGATTTACCTGACAGAGGACAGGCTAACAAGACTTCAAAGTGCTTGCCGCACCCTTCATTCCATTCAACACCCGTCAGTGGCTCAATGCATGGAGGTAATCGGCTTAATGGTAGCGGCAATGGACATAGTTCCCTTTGCACGCTTACACCTCAGACCTCTGCAACTGTGCATGCTAAGTCAGTGGAATGGGGATTACTCAGACTTATCCCCTTCTCTGAATCTGGATCAAGAGACCAGAAATTCTCTTCTATGGTGGCTTTCTCGGCCACATCTGTCCAGGGGGATGCCATTCAGCAGACCAGACTGGACAATTGTAACAACAGACGCCAGCCTTCTAGGTTGGGGTGCCGTCTGGAATTCTCTGAAGGCTCAGGGACAATGGAGTCAGGAGGAGAGTCTCCTGCCAAAAAACATTCTGGAATTGAGAGCAGTTCTCAATGCCCTCCTGGCTTGGCCCCAGTTGACAACTCGGGGGTTCATCAGGTTTCAGTCGGACAACATCACGACTGTAGCTTACATCAACCATCAGGGAGGGACAAGAAGCTCCCTAGCTATGATGGAAGTATCAAAGATAATTCGCTGGGCAGAGTCTCACTCTTGCCACCTGTCAGCAATCCACATCCCGGGAGTGGAGAACTGGGAGGCGGATTTCTTAAGTCGTCAGACTTTTCATCCGGGGGAGTGGGAACTCCATCCGGAGGTCTTTGCCCAAATACTTCGACGTTGGGGCAAACCAGAGATAGATCTCATGGCGTCTCGACAGAATGCCAAGCTTCCTCGTTACGGGTCCAGATCCAGGGATCCAGGAGCAGTCCTGATAGATGCCCTGACAGCACCTTGGGACTTCAGGATGGCTTACGTGTTTCCACCCTTCCCGATGCTTCCTCGATTGATTGCCAGAATCAAACAAGAGAGAGCATCAGTGATTCTAATAGCTCCTGCGTGGCCACGCAGGACTTGGTATGCAGACCTGGTGGACATGTCATCCTGCCCACCTTGGTCTCTACCTCTGAAACAGGACCTTCTGATACAGGGTCCCTTCAAACATCAAAATCTAACTTCTCTGAAGCTGACTGCTTGGAAATTGAACGCTTGATTTTATCAAGACGTGGGTTTTCTGAGTCAGTTATTGATACCTTAATACAGGCTAGGAAGCCTGTTACCAGAAAGATTTACCATAAGATATGGCGTAAATACCTATATTGGTGTGAATCCAAAGGTTACTCTTGGAGTAAGGTTAGGATTCCTAGGATATTGTCTTTTCTACAAGAGGGTTTAGAAAAGGGTTTATCTGCTAGTTCATTAAAGGGACAGATCTCAGCTCTGTCCATTCTGTTACACAAACGTCTGTCAGAAGTTCCTGACGTCCAGGCTTTTTGTCAGGCTTTGGCCAGGATTAAGCCTGTGTTTAAAACTGTTGCTCCACCATGGAGTTTAAACCTTGTTCTTAATGTTTTACAGGGCGTTCCGTTTGAACCCCTTCATTCCATTGATATAAAGTTGTTATCT
The DNA here is from genome assembly GCF_027579735.1 of Bombina bombina. NCBI lineage: Eukaryota > Metazoa > Chordata > Amphibia > Anura > Bombinatoridae > Bombina > Bombina bombina. The sequence continues at coordinate 946,791,435 of NC_069501.1, forward strand.
TGGAAAGTTCTATTTTTAATGGCTATTTCCTCGGCTCGAAGAGTCTCTGAATTATCAGCCTTACATTGTGATTCTCCTTATTTGATTTTTCATTCGGATAAGGTAGTTCTGCGTACTAAACCTGGGTTCTTACCTAAGGTAGTTACTAACAGGAATATCAATCAAGAGATTGTTGTTCCTTCCTTGTGCCCAAATCCTTCTTCGAAGAAGGAACGTCTACTGCACAACCTGGATGTAGTCCGTGCTCTAAAATTTTACTTACAGGCAACTAAGGAATTTCGACAAACGTCTTCTCTGTTTGTCGTTTACTCTGGGCAGAGGAGAGGTCAAAAAGCTTCTGCTACCTCTCTTTCTTTTTGGCTTCGTAGCATAATTCGTTTAGCTTATGAGACTGCTGGACAGCAGCCTCCTGAAAGAATTACAGCTCATTCTACTAGAGCTGTGGCTTCCACTTGGGCCTTCAAGAATGAGGCCTCTGTTGAGCAGATTTGCAAGGCTGCAACTTGGTCTTCGCTTCATACTTTTTCCAAATTTTACAAATTTGACACTTTTGCTTCTTCGGAGGCTATTTTTGGGAGAAAGGTTCTTCAGGCAGTGGTTCCTTCTGTATAAAGAGCCTGCCTATCCCTCCCGTCATCCGTGTACTTTTGCTTTGGTATTGGTATCCCAGAAGTAATGATGACCCGTGGACTGATCACACTTAACAGAAGAAAACATAATTTATGCTTACCTGATAAATTCCTTTCTTCTGTAGTGTGATCAGTCCACGGCCCGCCCTGTTTTTAAGGCAGGTAAATATTTTTTAATTTATACTCCAGTCACCACTTCACCCTTGGCTTTTCCTTTCTCGTTGGTCCTTGGTCGAATGACTGGGAGTGACGTAGAGGGGAGGAGCTATATGCAGCTCTGCTGGGTGAATCCTCTTGCACTTCCTGTTGGGGAGGAGTAATATCCCAGAAGTAATGATGACCCGTGGACTGATCACACTTCAGAAGAAAGGAATTTATCAGGTAAGCATAAATTATGTTTTTGCCCTGGGGTGCACAGCATTCCATTTGGGTGGGCATAGCCGACCCTGACGTCAGGTGATCAATGATTACCTGCAGATTAAAACTATAGTGACTTTATTTTTATGATGGTCTTTTTGGTTTTATTACAGGGGGTCATGGGTGTCTCTAGGCTTTTTTGATGGCCTATTATAGGTTTAAATATGTTAAAAAATGTTTTTATTCCTTTTTTTTTTAAGTGGGCTTAAACTTTATATGTCCAAGACACAAACCATTTTAAAGAGCAGACAATAAACTTTCAAATGGTGGGTCTTGATTGTTTCTAGAGCTTAAGGGAGCTGATATTGAGGAATCTTTACCCCTCCATCCAACTTCCTTACTGTTGCCTGCACATCCAGGTCTACGGGGTTAGTGACGTAACCCCCAAGGCAGAACATGCAGTGATCTGAGATGTCATTGCAGAAAATGCATCATGTCTGCAGAAAGAACAGGGCACATGCAGGAACTGTTACTGCTTTAACTTTGCAGTGCTGCTCAACATCAGGCTGTTCTCTTCAAAAAAAGAGCTCTGCTCTGGCAGCACTGTGTAAGTTTTCCTTAACACAGCACATTCACAACAAAGTGCTGTTTGAAGTGAAAAGTCAAATATGCAGTATTGACTAGCTCTGCAGTGTTGACTGGCTCTCAGGCCCCTAACTTTTCCCAGTCTGCAAAGCTGTGTTAAATGCACATTTTTTATTACTACATTTCTGTTAGATCAAAAGAAAAGGAAACAAATTTATTCAAGAGATATTTTACAATTATTTTTTTTTGTCTGCAGCTAATTTGCAATCTAATTTTCAACTGCTGCAATATATTTTAAAACTTTTACAATTGCTTTAAATCTCATCACAGAAAGGGAAAAAAAAGTTCTGCCTCTGGGGACGTAACCAGGCCCATGCGTGGTGACTTTACTAGCATTGCCACATTCTTCCACTGTGCCAGGCCACTTGGCAACCTCATACATGTAGGTGATGACCATGTTATTTCATCCGCTTAAAGGGTTAATTTAAAGGGAAATTAAAGGTGTTTTTTTTTAAATGGTAGAAATGATGTACATTAGTTTTATAATGAATGTTAAATTGTTAATGAAATGTATATTCGTTTCGTTTCTATGAAATGAAAATCTGAATAAATGAATAGACCAGAAAATTTAAAGAAAACTAATAAATACTGACAAAATTCATCAGTATATATTTGTTTCCTTTAAATGGTTAAATACTACCTTTAGCATGCTGGAGTGATGCTCTAACCCGCGCCTCTTCATCACAGAGAGATCTGTGCTAATAGGAAGCTTAGGGCAGGGGCTCCCAGGGCCTATTCAAAAGCAGAAGGTCCAGCTCGCTAAAGCGAAGTATAAAGCTACAGGTGAACTTTTTTCACCTGTAGCTTTGAAACATTTACATTAGTTTAACGAAAACAAAGGTAAATGTTTAACAAACATTCAGTATTGGTTTTATTTAAATAGCACAAGCAACAAATATTCAGGCAATCTAATTTTATGCACACCTCTAATAATTGGTAATTCCTTTCATAAAATGATGATAGTCCACAGTCCTCCATAACATATAATATGTATTTCCCATCACTAGGAGGAGATCAAGAACCCATACAAGAGTTTTAAAACCCTCCCATCTCTCTCTTAGTTTTGTTCTTGGCCTCATAGGAGATAGTTGAGAATAGAGGTTGTGAAGCTCAGACCTATGTGAGACCCAGAGTCCCTGAGGAGTATCATTTACAAAGAAAGAAAGAAAAGACTCTTCACAGCAGCTGAATGATACAGGAATACCCTGCTAATGGGACTTCAGTCATAACTACCCTCAGAAATCGCAGGGACTCGTCCTTTGCCTCCCCCTGAGGGACTCCGATATTTTCTACTTCAATTCTCTGCGGTACTTGATACCTGCACTGTATGGGGCCTCTATTGGATACTGCTGCAGTTGCATTAACATTGACATGCCTGGTATGCCAGTCATGGGGTGCTGCGTAAGGTAAGTGCTTTTACAAAGCCCAGACAAAGCCCAGAGGCTATTTGAAGGTACTCTGACGCAGGTACAGCATAGCCAGGGGACTTCACCTGCTCCCCTCATGGCACCACGTTTTTCTCAATATCATATTCCTAACAGTTCTACTAGCATTGGGAACATTATTAAAGTGACACTGAACCCAAATTTTTTCTTTTGTTATTCAGATAGAGCATGCAATTTTAAGCAACTTTCTAATTTATTCCTATTATCATTTTTTCTTTGTTCTCTTGCTATCTTTATTTGAAAAAAGATGGCATCTAAGCTTTTTTTGGTTCAGAACTCTGGATAGCAATTTTTTATTGATGGATGAATTAATCCACCAATTAGCAAGGACAACCCAGCTTGTTCACCAAAAATGGGCCTGCATCTAAACTTACATTCTTGCATTTCAAATAAAGATACCAAGAGAATGAAGAAAATTTGATAATAGGAGTAAATTAGAAAGTTGCTTAAAATTGCATGCTCTATCTGAATCGCAAAAGAAAAAAACATTGGGTTCAGTGTCCCTTTAAGGAAGCCCCTGACCATTTTTAACCCACTGGCAGCTTAAGGGTTTTTTATTTGAGCACTTTTAAAAATGATGTGTATGGCCCTTTAAGAGAATCGACAATAGCTCAGTGCATGATGCGTTTCAGTAGTGCAGGCTTTGGTTAGGCTGGGGAACACATTTTGACAGGGTTTATAGGAATATTATGCTTGGTGCACTATATTTTATTCACAAACAACCAAAGGTGTTTTTTTTCACTATACTAAGACACCAGCTTTAGTCCTGGCTGTAGCTCCGCCCCTCAGTGTTTTCTGGCCTTTCTCTATCAATCCAGAACCTCTGCTTCTTTTAGATTTAATCTACGACAGCTGGGGCCTACTTCTAAACAGATTCTAAGTTGAATTTCAGTGCCTGTCAAACCCAGGAAAGGGGTGAGTATCCATACATGAGCTGCCAGGAATTAGGGCATCTTTTTATTTCTGGGGGCTATAAAGCTGATTACATTGGGAGATTGTGTTAGTGTCTGAGTAAGTATTACTATAGTGTAGAGGGCTCTCTACCAGGTTTTCTCTGTTACTGTTTATTATATAAGGTGTCATTTATATACTGTTACATAAGTACAAACATGTAACAAAATATTTCTGTCCCCACTGTTATTTCCATAGAGGAGTCAGTTACTGATATCCCTCTATATACATATATATTTATTTTGCAAAGATGTTTCAGTATGACAGGTCACTCAAATCTGTAAGAATTGTATGCCTCAAATTTTGGATACATAGCTGCAACAGTCTGAATTCTCTCCGCAGTTGACAATCATGGGGAAAACTACTGTTTTTACCCCTGAAGCTACAAATAAAATATACATCATAGTGACTGTTTGTTTAATGACTGCCCCCAAACTAAGTAAGCATAAGCATACATCTGGAGTTTTGACTCGGTTGACTGAGGTAAATGTGCAAAATATTTCTTGTGCTGATAACCTAAGGTTCAGAATTGATAACATCCTCTCTGAAGATTTTTTTTTTTTTATATAAAGACTTTAGGAAGCAGTACACCATAGCACATTTTTATGTGAGCTGCAGTGTACCAAATTTATTATAATATGTAGAGCTGCAATAACTAATCGTTATAATCGATTATGAACATAGTTGTCAATGAATCTCATAATCGATTAGTTGCTTTGCAGTTAGTTGGTCTGTGCACAGCACCAACTGCTTCACTCAAATGAGCTTATGCACATAGTATTGTGTTTTATGGTTATGCCCTTAGCCTAAATGACGTCTACAGACATTTACTTTTAACTTTTTCAGGACAGTAGAAGTTTACAACTACTTCTGGCTTATGTGCAACCCAGAAATAAAAGTAATCATTTGGATTGTTCATATTAAATCAGGAGATTTTGGACTATGCTTTGCATGATCTAGTACTGAGCTTGTTATTTACTCCTAGCCCTAGATTGATGGAATTTATCTGTTTGCACAATTATTAGCGGATTGCTTGCTATTGCTGATTATATGTACTGTATAAATAAATGTGTAAGGCTTTGTCCTGTTATTGATATAAAGTCCTTAGCGCTTTAAAAAAAAATATATTTTTTTAATTTTTTTTTAAGTAAATTGTGATAATTTGTACCAGATCCAACCTCTATAAGTATATATATGTTTTTTTTAAAGCGGACTAGATATTTTTCCCTAACCTTATAGCTGGTTATTTAACATTGCATATAGATATTCAAGATATTTTGGAAAACACTTTGCATTGGTGAAGAGCTAACAAAGATAAATATCTCACTTTGGCGAAAATGCCAAAACCCTACTTATGCATCTCAAGCACCACCACCTGAGCACCTCTTCTCTGTTGCAGGCAATATAGCTGCAAAAAGAGAGCCAGCCTTAGCCAGGAGTACGTCATATTGACATTTTTACATTTCACTGTAAAGTTTCTGAAAGAGTGAATAGCAGAATATTATAAACATTTATATTCTACCTCTTTCTAGTTCTACCTCTTTTCAAACAGTTTGTAGTTTTGTTCTGCTTAATTATAAAACTGTGCTCTGCTGCTTAAAAATTGTACAAATAGCTGTGTTAATGTAAAGTTTTAGTCTGAAGTTTATATTTGTAACACTCATTATGTGGATTTTATTTAAAATAAAGGAAACAATTATTGATTCTTTTTTTATCCGATTAGTCAATTAATCGAAAAAATAATCGGTTTATTAATCGATTATGAAAATAATTGTTAGTTGTAGCCCTACTAATATGTGCAATTAGATATTGTACTAAACTTTACATATGGTGCCATTACCATTTATTACAACTATCTAAGCTATTAATACTTATTTATAAGTCAATTAAGTATTGTGCTCCCTTCATTGCCAGGGAATATAAACGGATAGTTTATTTATGCCAGTCTGCAATTTTATACTGTTGCATCTTGCAGATTCTGTATACTAAACAGATAATACTTTTTACATAGAAAGAACTCCCTGTCTCTGTGGATGCAAGACTTTACATGTCCTATGTTATTTGTGTACACAATCTATAGTGTATATGCCCCTCTAGGTATAAACTTTTCATTCATGGTACTCTGCCTGTTTATTTCCTATTGCAGTTTGCAGGAGTTATCTGTATATTCATACATCAGTTTAGATTCTTTAGAGATAAGATCTATTGGTGTCTCTTTTATACTTATGTTATGTGTAATTTATATCTACAAAGATTCTTTCATGCAGATGCTAAACATTGATCATGACTATTTTTGCTATATCTAGAGACGTTAGATTTAGGCCACTCATGGAACCTATTTCTCTACGCTGGAATCTGAACTTACTTTTATATATATATATATATATATATATATATTTATATTTATTACAAGGTTCTTCTCTTAAACCTTTGCATTAAATTGCTTATCACTATTAACTAGGAAAGTACTCTTTAGTTTAGCAATCTCTTTAGTATAAAGAGTTTTTAAATTGTTAAAGGGACAGTCAAGTCCAAAATAAACTTTCATGATTCAAAAAGGGCATGCCACTTTAAACAACTTTCCAATTTACTGTTATCACAAATTTCGCTTTGTTCTCTTGATATTCTTAGTTGAAAGCTAAACCTAGGTAGGCTCATATGCTAATTTGTTAGACCTTGAAGGCCACCTCTAATACATTTTGACAGTTTTTCACCTCCTAGATGTCATTAGTTCATGTGTGTTATATAGATAACATTGAGGTCATGCACGTGAAGTTACCTAGGAGTAAGTACTGATTGGCTAAAATGCAAATCTGTCAAAAGAACTGAAATAAGGGGGCAGTTTGCAGAGGCTTAGATACAAGGTAATCACAGAGGTAAAACGTGTATTAATATTACAGTGTTGGTTATGCAAAACTGGGGAATGGGTAATAAAGGGATTATCTATCTTTTAAAACAATAGAAATTCTGGTTATGACTCTCACTTTAACCTTGTCTGTGATTCTACATTTTCTTTGTAAAGGAAAATACCATTTAAGTGATGGTTTCCTTCATTGTGTTCAGATCCTGCTAACTAAGTAGTGAATATTACAATCTGATTATAGTAAACGCTTTGAAGTTCTATCTCCAAGCAACTATAGTTTTTAGTCAAACTTCTAGTTTGGTTTTTCACTACTAAATCTAGTAATGGGCAGAAGGCTACTAAGATTGCGTTTGCCTTTTAACTCATAAGAAGGAATTCAAGACTTTATTGACGTTTGAAAGGACACCTTTCTAAGAGCATTACATCTTTTTCTTCAAGAGCAGTTGCAACTTTGTGGGGTTTTGAAAGATTTTACATCTTTGGAGCAGATTTGCAAAGCTGCAATATGTCTTATCTCCATACTTTTTTCAGAGTTTTTTAGCTTGAGGTTTTGCTTTTTAGCAAGCAGCTTTTGGCAGATTCAACCAGCCAATCAGATTTTTCCTACCTTAATTCCGATTGGCTGATAGAATCCTATCAGCCAATTGGAATTCGAGGGACGCCATCTTGGATGACGTCATTTAAAGGAACCTTCATTCGGCGAGTAGGCGTCTGTTGAAGAGGATGGATCCGCGTCGGCTAGAAGAAGATGGCTCGGCTCCACTCCGGATGGATGAAGATAGAAGATGCCGCTTGGATGAAGATGTCTGCCGGTCCGGATGTCCTCTTCTGCCTGGATAGGATGAAGACTTTTGCCGGTCTGGATGTCCTCTTCTGCCCCATCGGATGAAGACTTCAGCCCGGCTAGGTGAACACGACTCAAGGTAGGGAAATCTTCAGGGGGGTTGTGTTAGGTTTATTTAAGGGCGGTTTGGGTTAGAGTAGGGGTATGTGGGTGGTGGGTTTTAATGTTGGGGGGGGTTGTATTTTTTTTTACAGGCAAAAGAGCTGATTACTTTGGGGCATGCCCTTTTAAGGGCTGGTAAAAGAGCTGGTTACTTTTTAATTTAGAATAGGGTAGGGACCTTTATTATTTTGGTGGGCTTTTTTATTTTATTAGGGGGGTTAGAGTAGGTGTAATTAGCCTAATATTCTTGTAATTTTTTTTATTTTTTGTAATTTAGTGTTTTTTTTTTTGTAATTTAGTTTATTTAATTGTATGCAATTGTAGGTAATTTATTTATTTAATTAATTTATTGATAGTGTAGTGTAGGTTTAATTGTAATTTAGGTTAGGATTTATTTTACAGGTAACTTTGTAATTATTTTAACTAGGTAGCTATTAAATAGTAAATAACTATTTAATAGCTATTGTACCTAGTTAAAATAAATACAAAGTTGCCTGTAAAATAAATATAAATCCTAAAATAGCTACAATATAATTATCCGTTATATTGTAGCTATATTAGGGTTTATTTTACAGGTAAGTATTTAGTTTTAAATAGGAATACTTTAGTTAATAAGATTTAAATTATTTCGTTAGATTCAAATTATATTTAATTAAGGGGGGTGTTAGGGTTAGCGTTAGACTTAGCTTTAGGGGTTAATACATTTATTAGAGTAGCGGCGAGGTCCGGTCGGCAGATTGGGGGTTAATACTTGAAGTTAGGTGGCGGCGATGTTAGTGAGGGCAGATTAGGGGTTAATACTATTATTGGGTTAGCGAGGCGGGAGTGCGGCGGTTTAGGGGTTAATACATTTATTATAGTGGCGGCGAGGTCCGGTCAGCAGATTAGGGGTTATTAAGTGTAGGTAAGGTAGCGGCGCCGTTGGGGGGGGGGGCAGATTAGGGGTTAATAAATATAAAATAGAGGTCGGCGGTGTTAGGGGCAGCAGATTAGGGGTTCATAGGGATAATATAGGTTGCGACGGTGTACGGAGCGGCAGATTAGGGGTTAATAATATAATGCAGGTGTCAGCGATAGCGGGGGTGGCAGATTAGGGGTTAATAAGTGTAAGGTTAGGGGTGTTTAGACTCGGGGTTCATGTTAGGGTGTTAGGTGCAGACTTAGAGAGTGTTTCCCCATAGGAAACAATGGGGCTGCGTTGGGAGCTTAACGCTGCTTTTTTGCAGGTGTTAGGTTTTTTTTCATCCTTATCTGCCCGATTGTTTCCTATGGGAGAATCGTGCACGAGCACGTTTTGCCAGCTTACCGCTACCGTAAGCAACGCTGGTATTGAGGGTTGAAGTGGCGGTAAATTCGGCTCAACGCACCCTTTTTGGAGCCTAACGCAGCCCTTCAGACAACTCTCAATACCAGCGTTGTCTTAAGGGTGCGTTGGGAAAAAAAAGCTGCGTTAGCTATGCTGGTCTTTACCGACAAAACTCTAAATCTAGGCGATAATTTTTTAGCTAAGAATAAATTTGGTTTTTAAAAATCATTATTTATTTTTACCTGTCCACCAATATTTCTGTGTGAGTTGTCCCTATTAGCTAGTGAGGAACAGATCCTTGAACAGTTGTGTACAAACATGCATATGCAGTTTACTTCCTTATCTGTACAGATTATACTTACACATTTTAGTTGCAAGTAAATAAATAATTTTTTATTTCTGCGCTTTTATAGTTATAGTTGAATTGAGTTGAACAATTTAAACAATTTGAGATTCTAATACAAAATGTTTTATTTGTAGTAAAAAATACAATATACTTTAATTATTTATTTTGTTAAATTTTCCTATAATTTAATTCTGATGATTGTTGGCTTTCTAATTCCTTTAAAAAATGGAAGTTTAGACCCCACACTAAACACGGCTGCATTTCATGCAGTCATCTTACACTCTAGCAACCCATTTATATATGTTCTAATTGGCCTCAGCAGAGTAGGAAACTTAAAGGGACAGTCAAGTCCAAAAAAAACTTTCATGATTCAAATAGGGCATGCAATTTTAAACAACTTTCCAATTTGCTTTTATCACCAATTTTGCTTTGTTCTCTTGGTATTCTTATGTGAAAATTAGACCTTGAAGGCTGCCTCTATTCTAAATGCATTTTGACAGTTTTTCACTACTAGAGGGCATTAGTTCAGGTGTTCCATATAGATAACATTGAGCTCATGCACAAGTCTTTCAAAAGAACTGAAATAAGGGGACACTCTGCAGAGGCTTAGATACAAGGTAATTATAGAGGTATAAAGTGTATAATTATAACTGTTTGTTGGTTATGCACAACTGGGGAATGGGTAATTAAAGGATTATCTATCTTTTAAAACAACAAATTCTGGTGTTGACTGTCCCTTTAAATCACAATATGGCACTGTCCTTTGCTTAATACACAGTAAAACTTTACACTATTTTGTATACATCTGTATATTTTTTCAGGCTAATATTTTCTTTGAATACATCATTCTGTCTAGCATTTATTTAGTGCCACACTGTAAAAGCATTGATATTCCGTGAGAAAAACATATATTATTCACTTGAAGGTAGATTAATGGCATAAAGAAAGTAAGGGAATCATTTAGTAATACAATAATCTAATAAACAGTATAAATTAGACATGTGCAAAGGTTTGTATGTTGTCGTTGTGCCAACAAATAACTTAATTACCCTCGGTTTCTGGCATTAGGTTAGTTCTGATACCAGATATATTAGAACAGGTTTCTGGCATTAGGTTAGTTCTGATACCAGATATATTAGAACAGATGTGCAACTCAAAATACCTTTTTTTTTAAAGGGCCATAATACCAAAATGTTTAAACACTTGAAAGTGATGCAGTATAGCTGTAAAAAGCTGATTAGAAAATATCACCTGAACATCTCTATGTAAAAAAGAAAGATATTTTACCTCAAAAGTTCCTCAGTAGCCACCTCCCATTGTAAAGGATTTCTAAGCAGCATTTTAGTGTGTTTGTCCTGGGACATCTGAAGGGACTAGCATCGTGCACTCTCATATTATTTCACCAATCAGGTAAAGGAAGCTTACTATGAAATCTCATGAGAGTTAAGTCAAATCTCATGAGATCACAGTAAGAGTTCATGACCTCAGCACTGCTGATGCTGATTGGCTGCTGTTCATTTCTTCATTTTTTTAATTTTTTTTACCTGCAGCTGGGAGCAGCTGAGTATAACTTTTTACACAGAACTAACTCTACTGAGCTGAGGAGATTGTGAGGTAAAATATCTTCCTTTTTTACATAGAGATGCTCAGGTAATATTTTCCTGTCAGCTTTTTACAGTTATACTGCATCAGTTTCAAGTGATTTAGCATATTAGTATTATGCCCCTTTAAACAGATATTTTTTAGGTGCACTTTTGCTTTAATATATCAATTAATATATATTCCTTTGCAAAATGAATGACTAAATACAGAAATTTGCAAATTTAGTATAAATATCCTCTGAGAAGATATAGGCCACATAGGATTGTAAGCAAAACAAAAGTTTCCTGGTGCTCACTTTTGATTTGAACAATACAAAATGTTGCTTTTCTTTTTTTCTAGGGATGTTTTCCTGGTATAGTGTGTGTGATGACAACATCTGCAAAATCCCCATATTTAAAAAATGATTCCTTATTTATCCTCCTAAGCAAATACACCAGAGGAATAAGATATACATTGGAGCAGCACTGCTTAAAGAAAATGAATACAAATATCTCTCATAATGAGGATGATGATACCAATCAATCTGTTTCTTCAATTGAGGATGATTTTGTTACCGCTTTTGAGCACTTAGATGAGGAAGAGTCCGTACCTACAAATGAAAACCTGGGTATGTGTTTCTTAGTCTGATTTAGGAAAAAATATATTTTTCCATATTTTTTCTGTCCGAATGCCTTCAAATTCTCTTACATTTTCTTAACTGTTTATGCTCTCACTTCTATTTAATATTTAATAATATTTAATAATTGTTATATAAGCTATTAAGATTCTACAAAGATAAGTATTTTCTCCTGGTGTTTTAGTATTGAATTGAATTTATATGTTACTGTCCTACTTACGTGACTAAAAGCTATACATTGTTTTCTTGCTTTGTTTTGAGTTCTTCAAAGTAAAAGTTATCATTTGACGCAAGATTTTATTATATTATCAAATAAAGTATATATGGTAATTTGGATTTATATTTCAAAAGCATGCTCTGATATTATACTATCATAATACATAGGAATGTTTTATTATATTTTATTTTGTTTTAGGAGAATGCGGTTTCATAAGACATCAACGAGATGCTGCTTCACAAACACAGCCTTCTCATTATCTTGATATCAGTGGGTCAAAAATTATATTTAGCTCAGTGCGCCGAAGATCATCTATAAAAGCTGCAACATTAATGAATTTCATGGGTATTCCTGACCTGCAAGTTAAGAATACTGTTACCACTTCTATATATGATCCCTGGAAGAAAATTAACATTTCTGGCCAACACAAGAAAATATTCACACACTCCTCTGCTGAGTCTTCAGATTCTGACTGTTCAAGTCCAAGCCCTGTCATTTTCTTAGATGAAGAAGGGTATCAAAAAAGCATGAAAGCAAAACTTAACTTGCCAAAAATTCCTGTTGTCAAAGATGGTATTGAAGATTCTGACTCAGAATTAAGTGAGTTTTTTGATAGCTTTGATCAGTTTGATGACCAAGAACCATTTTTAGAAAATAGCAGTAAACCTCATCAAACATCCGTTCTGGTCAGCCCACCTAAAAAGAAAAAATGTACACATGGACAAATTACAACTGCTGCTATGAATCCTCAGAAGTTTAAGTCGGACTGTCCCACACTGCTAGCTAATGTAAGAAAGCCAACCCCTCGTAAACCAGAATCTCCATATAGTAACATATGTACTGCTCCTGATTCACCCCGTCCAGTAAAAACATCCAATAATGATACCGGCACTTTATTTAGTACAATTAGCTCATCTGCTTTTAGTCCACTAGGTATTACAACAACGGCTGAGTGCTTTTATCATGTGGATAATAATGAAGATGTTGCTTCAAAGAAAGATAATTCTTATGCTGCTTATAGTGAATATGCTAATCGTGTATGCACTGAAATGTTCAACTCTCTATTAAGCTCTAACCCTTCTACTAAGCTTGCTGTAACAAAAAAAGAGGAGAAAACTGCAAAACTTGCTAGAAAATCTTGTAACAAAGAGACTGAGCGAAAACTGAAATTCAAGCAAAAAACAGCTAAACTTGGCATTCAGAAATTTGCTACTGAGTTGGTTGAAAAAAGTTTTGGTAATGCATTTAAAGATCTGCAAAAAGGTGTTACGACTTGTACAAGTGCCCTGTGTCATTTAGCTGCTAGGTTAACGTCCTACGTATTTCAAATGGCTTTTTATGAAATTGGAAGGAGGCAAGCATTTTCAATAAAGAAACGGGCCATTAATAGTTTAGCAAACCTTATGGTCAGTGAAGTTATAACAAGTGCTCTGCAAGATCTACGGTTTATAAAGAAACAGATGATTACTAATGCTGTTACCCGCTTTGCTGCAGACCTTGCAGAGGAACTTGTTTTTGAAGGTATTATGGAAGTGTGCCAGTTTTCCCATCCTCCAACCCCAACAGTTTCCTCTTGTCAGAATTTTGATTATGAAAATGTTGTAGTTAGTTCTTATGCAAAAGATTTGTCAGAATCTGTGATTCAAGAAGCATTCATTGAGTTATCCCAGGTGAATGTGACTTTTACAACTCAAGCGGCCATCAGTGTTTCCATGGACAACCTAAAATATGTAAGTTCAGAAGGCATGATGCAGTCTGCACAAACATCTGCTACATTTCCTAATATGAAGGATAGGATTTATATACCCTATAATGTAGGACATGAGTCAAAAAAAGATTACAATATGCATCATGCTTTGTTCTTTACTTCAGGTCTTATAAGTTCTATTCCCGTTCCTGTTGCTGCTAAGGTACTTAGTGAAAAACGATCTTCACTGACAGATGGCCTATATAATAATGATGGTGAAAATGTTAATACTTCCACAAAAAGAACAGATGGAGGGTCACATGATAGACTTACTACTAATAGCCAACTAATGCAGCATTCTTCTGCTTTGGAAGGCTGTGATGACTTTAATCATAAGGTTATTAAACCCTTCTCTACCTCGATGGTGGATATAATTGTAAATGAAGCATATGAAGTTATGACTTCCTCCAAAGTAACAAGAGCTACAGAAAAAAAGGTAACAAAAAAAGTTATTGATATTCCAACCAAACAGGACATTTTGAATGAGAAATCGTTAACCAATCATTTTGCAGATGAGTTAGCCAGCTGTATGTTGCAACATTCCGTTGATGAAATTGCAGGTATGAATTTAAATAAATGTGTAACAGCTAGTGACTTGTTACCTGTCATGGTTGAAAAAAATAAATCTTCAGAGCTAGACTCTAAAATACTTAAATATGGAGCAACTTTGACAGAACATCATCTGGTTAACAAATCTCCCTCATCTCCAGAATACACTCAGAGGTCCTTCTTATCTAAAATACATTCTGAACAAGAATGTAGTGATATCAACTCCTCATTCTCAAGCGTTTCCATAAAAGGTTTGCATTTTTCAGCTAACAAAATAAATTCAGAAGGACCATCTACATCCGTATATGGGGATATGCCAGTTTCATCAATGTTTGGTTTTCAAAGCTGTCTTTCGCATATAAATAGTTTTTCCTCAGCAATGTGTAGCTGTAATGGCAACTTCTTCATTGATGATAAGGCAAGTCAAAGATATGCAAATGGAATTTTCCTACCTGGAACTCCACCACCAACTCCATTAGCATGTAATGAAATAAGTCCTGAAAGAAGCTTTAAAAAGCTTAGCAGGAAACTTAAAGGACAGTTGGCAAAAGAGTTTTATCCGGCAACCCCACCCTCTACTCCCCATCTATCAGCTTTTGAACCTGACTGTATGAAGAAAGATGAGTTCATGCTAAAACTGATGAGATCACTATCAGAAGAAGTGGAGAGCTCCAGCAGCGATGATAATTTTGAAGACTTTGAAATTTCTGAAGAAACATCGCAGTATGCTGATTATTTATCTACTAATATCATATCAATTGCTACTGAAATGGCAGCTTACTGTTTACATGATAAATCCCTCCCAGGAGCAGTAGTAAAAAATACATCTTTGTTAAGTACCCTGAGTGATAAATGGGGATACCCGGCATACATGATGAATTTATCTGAAGGAACTTTAGATACACTGTGCAGATATGCAAGTGGAGTTGCAGGAGAAGTCATTAATGATGCAAAGAAAGTCGTTGGCAAGAGACAAACTACATTAGTAAACAAAGTAAAATGTGATGTTGGTTATTGTCAAAGACGGAATGTCATAGATTATAGTCAAAAAGAAAAAGGATGTGCATTTACATGTATGAGCTTTAAAGAAGAAGATCCTATCAATCTCTTGTTGCCTCAAAGTAATTATTCAATTGGTTTGACTTCAAAATATCCAAGTTGTGAAAGTGTGACAGAAGAGTATGCAGACCACATTATACGGGTGCTGCAAATGGAAGGGGGAAACAGTGAGTTGATTATCGATCAGTATGCTAGCAGATTAGTTTATAGAGCTATAAAGTCTGGTCTACAGCAGGCTTCTAAAAAAAATAAACAAAAATGCAATAAGAGAGTTGTCCCTCATATAAATTCCGAAGCTAATAGTACACAGGAAATACTGAGACTTCTCAACAGGACACACAAGAAAGAAAAAGGCAGGTCAATTAAAAACAAATCCGCAATTCAGTCATATAGTGAGGAATCCTCTGTAGATGGAAGAGATGTGTTGAGACCACAGTTCACAGGCTTATTACATTTTGCAGAATCTCTTGCAAACACCATAACCTGCGATGTAAGACAAAAACTTAAAATATCAGCTGCCTCTCTTCCTAAATCACTGACTGATTCTTGTCTGTATACAAAATCAAAAACTGAAGATGTAACTGACATTGTCAAAACGACTTACTCCAGCACTCTCATTCCATTTTCACAGAAAGATAAACGGTATCACAGCACCGGCAGTTTAAATGAGCATGGACTTAATGAGGGTATTATGCAAGCAATTGAGCAGTATGCATGCAAAGTTGTTGATAAAACCTTAGAATTTAGCATGGAGACGGCAAGGCTTCAAGCTGTGGCAAATAGAAAGAAAATAGATAAAACTCCATATTCAGGAAAACTTGTACATACATATGGAACAGCTTGTAAGCTTTGCAGTGCAAAAGAGCAAAATAATTCAATGTCGTCATCTTGTCATTTCTTGTTGGGACATGAAGCCTCGAAAAAAAATAAGCAGTGTTCAAAGTCTAAATTCAATTCCTCTAAAAAAACAAGAGTTTTACATCTTAATGTGCCCAAAATTCAAATTGATATTGATAAAAGAACAATATTTGCTGAGAAAATAGTTAGTGCTGCTATTGAGAAAGCAGAACGTGAACTTAGCAACACAAGTTTAGCTGCTGACAGTGGGATCGGGCATGATGGTTCCAGTTTTGCCGAAAGTCTGTCTACAGAAGTAATGCTTCCTGCTATGAAGAACCTTGGCCATGTTGCTAACACGAGGTAAGATAATATGTATATTATTTATTATTCTACCAATGCACTGATATTTGATATTTGTTTCAAGATTAAACTATATTGCTGTTCTAGAGTGTGTATATTTTCTCGTGGTCATTAACAGATTAAAAAGAGCTAATAGAATTCCAAATATTAATATATTTTTATTTATTTTAATAATTAATACAATATGTATAAATCATTATACCGTAAAGTCCTAGAGGTATCTGATGACAACTTTCTGTATATAGAGATTAGCGTCTGACTAAACAATGCTCTATTCTCTAAAATGGTACTTCTTTAATTTTAGGCATTTACACAGAATTCATACATGGTACTCCATATCTACATGATGTTATGTATTGTAATATACTATTCTCATGCGTAGTAAAGTGCATTGTAGAAACTCTGTAGAATTGCACATTAGTGTACGCAATATTAGAATATCATGGGCACATTAATTCTAGTGTGTATTGCAAGTTGAAAGTAAATGTGTTCAATTTAGCACATTCAAATTTAACGTGTGTCAGGTTATGGCCTAGTTATGTGAAGACCTTGATAAAAGGGTTTGGGTTAAAATAAAAGTTGCACCAAGCACAACATAAATACAAATAGTAATATAGTCATACAAATATTAATATTTTTTATAAGGGTTCAAAGGAATATTGTATATGGCCATGTATTTTTCACACAGTCACGTGAAAAAGAAAAATACACCCTCTTTGAATTCTATGGTGTTACGTAGCAGGACATAATAAAAATCATCTGGTCCTTAGCAGGTCTTATAATTAAGGTTAGTGCACCTTATGATTAAAAGCTTGTAGAACCACCTTTAGCAGCAAAAACTTTAAGTAATAGTTTTCTGTATGACTTTATCAGTCTCTCACATTGTTGTGGAGGAATTTTGGTCCACTCTTTACAATGTTGCTTCAGTTCATTGAGGTTTGCAGGCATTCGTTTATTCACAGCTCTCTTAAGGCCCCACTACAGCATTTCAATCGGGTTGAGGTCTGGACTTTGACGGGGCCATTGCAACACCTTGATTCTTTTCTTTTTCAGCCATTCTGTTGTAGATTTGCTGGTGTGCTTGGGATCATTGTCCTTTTGCATGACTCAATTTCGTCCAAGCTTTAGCAGTCGGACAGATGGCCTTACATTTGACTCTAGAATACTTTGGTATACAGAGGAGTTCATGGTCGACTCAATGACTGCAAGATGCCCAGGTCCTGTGGCTGCAAAACAAGCCCAAACCATAACCCCTCACACTACTGTGCTTGACAGTTGGTATGAGGTGTTTATGCTGATATGCTGTGTTTGGTTTTCACCAAACGTGGCGCTGTGCATTATGGCCAAACATCTCGACTTTGGCTTCTTCTGTCCAAAGGACATTTTTCCGGAAGTCTTGTGGTTTGTTCAGATGCAACTTTGCAAACCAAAGCTATGGTGCCATGTTCTTTTTAAAGAGAAGTGACTTTCTCCTGGCATCTCTTTTATACATACCATACTTGTTCAGTCTTTTTCTAATTGTACTGTCATGAACTTTAACATTTAACATGCTAACTGAGGCCTGCAGAGTCTGAGATGCAACTCTTGAGGCTTCCCAGGAGGCTTTTCACTCCTGGGAAGATTGGCAGCTGTCTTGAATGTTTTCCACTTGGGAATTATTTTTCCCACTGTAGAATGATGGACTCTAAATTGTTTGGAAATGGCCTTATAACCCCTCCCAGATTGATGGGCAGCAACAATTGCTTCTCTAAGATCATTGCTTATGTCTTTCCTCCTTGACATTGTCCTACTACACCTGAATGCTCCAGACCAGCAAACTGCTAAAACTTCGGCTTTTATAGAGGCAGTCACACTTGCTGATGTGTCCAGGAAAGCATGGCCAAGGTGGCAACCCTAAGTAAGGATGTACTTAGTTTTTCACACATGGCTTCTCCATTTTGGCTTTATTTTTGTTTAAAAAATCATGATACAGTGTAATATGTCATGTGTTGTTGCTCATCTGAGGTAGTTACTTAATTTTATTATCTGCTAAGGACCAGGTGATTTTTATTATGTCCTGATACGTAGAACTATAGAAGGGTGTACTTTCTGTTTTACATGACTGTATGTGTATGTGTGTGTGTGTGTGTGTGTGTGTGTGTATATATATATATATATATATATATATATATATGTGTGTATATGTGTATATATATATATATATATATATATATATATATATATATGTATATATATATATGTGTGTGTGTGTCCAAATCAAATCCTAATTAATAATGTATTTTACTGTGTATTTACTGTAAATATTTTACATTCCAATATTCTTTACATTCAGGATAATGTTGTTTTTATTTTAAATATAAATTTCTATATATATCTATACTTACCTATATATCTTTTTTTCTAGATATATAGGTATAGATATATATTTTACATTTAACGTTATCACACACACACACACACATACAATATATATATATATATATATATATATATATATATATATATATATATATATATTGTGTGTGTGTGTATGTATGTGTGTATATATATATATATATATATATATATATAATAAAAATGAAAAAAATTATATGTGAAGAACATAGTGTAAAATATGCGTTTCAGGTTTTGCAGTGTAGACCTAACGTGGTTTCGGGTTAGCGCACATGTAAACTTAGTTATCGTAAAGGGATATGAAACCCACATTTTTCTTTCATGACTTAGATTGAGCATGCAATTTTAAGCAACTTTCTAATTTACTCCTATTATCATTTTTTCTTTGTTCTCTTGGTATCTTTATTTGAAAACAGGAATGTAAGCTTAGGAGCCGGACCATTTTTGGTTCAGAACCCTGGGAAGCACTTGCTGATTGATGGCTACATTTAGCCCCCAATTAGCAAGCGCTACTCTGTTACTGAACCAAAAATAGGCTGGTGTTCTATCAAATTTTGCTACCTTGTCAGAATAAGCTACCTCTCTGTGCGCATGGTCAGTATTACGTAATCGCACTCCAAATATTGTTAAAAAGGAATGTGTGGCATGAGATTATGTAAATCAGCAGCATGCGCACA
This sequence comes from Bombina bombina, assembly GCF_027579735.1. Classification (NCBI taxonomy): domain Eukaryota; kingdom Metazoa; phylum Chordata; class Amphibia; order Anura; family Bombinatoridae; genus Bombina; species Bombina bombina. Next base: position 946,810,984 of record NC_069501.1, read on the forward strand.
AAGGAGGTAGCAAATTCTGACAAGGAAATTGTTATGCTGCCACCAGGCCATGCACTTGCGAAGTTAAATCACTTTTCTTTTGCAAGATGTACTTAGTCCACGGTTTCATCCTTACTTGTGGGATATTATCCTTCCTAACATTAAGTGGCAAAGAGAGCACCGCAGCAGAGCTGTCTATATAGCTCCCCCCCTTAACTCCACCCCCCAGTCATTTTCTTTGCCGGCTCTAAGCAGGAATGGTAAAGTGAAAGAGGTGATAAACTGTTAGTTTTTATTTTATCTTCAAGCAAGAGTTTGTTATTTTTAAATGGTACCGGTGTGTACTATTTACTCTCAGGCAGGAGATGGATGAAGATTTCTGCCTAGAGGATGATGATCTTAGCATTTGTAACTAAGGTCCCACAGAAGCTGAGGAGTACAGGAAAACTTCAGTGTGAGGAACAGTTTCTTGCTATACAGCAATGAGGTATGTTCAGTCATTTTTTCTGTAGAGACTGTGAAAACTCAGAAAGGCTGACAGTATCCCCATAAGGGGAAGGGTAAGCAGTAATCCTAGTCTTTGAAGGGGCTTTACTTGCTTGCATAAAGGGCTTAACTTATGGGCACTCAGTTTGAATGATATATAACCAAACGTGTGCTGGGATTAATGTTTTTTATTATTTGAAGGGACATCTATATTGAGGGTACACTTGGCTTTTTTGGGGGTTTTGATAACCCACATGGCTGGAAAAACTCTTGGTAGATTTTTCTAAGGGCCTTAGCAACATCGAGTGCGGTGGGCGGGGCCTAATTTCACGCCTCAGTTGCGCAGTTGTTTTCTATAGTCAGGCAGCAAGCTACAACACCGGAGGGTCCTGGAGGAGTTCTTGGGCCTAATCGAAGCTTTATCCCAAAATTATCTATTCTTAAGAGCAGGTAGGCGCCACAGCAGAGCTGTGGCAAGGTGCTGACAAGGGTTTTTACCGGTTTTTGGCAGTTTGTCAATCCGGTTTGCTTATTTGGGGGTTAAATATTAAATTGCTTGTGGTGCAATCTTACCATAGCTTAGTGTGTCTACTGCAAAAATTTCGGAAAATTTGAAGTAATTTTAAGCAGTTTTGCAGTTTGTGTATACATTTTTTTTCTCTTAAAGGTACAGTACCGTTTTTGAAAATTGTTGTTTTTTCATTAAATAAGGTGTTTTCCAAGCTTGCTTGTCTCATTACTAGCCTGTTCAACATGTCTGACACTGAGGAAACTCATTGCTCAATTTGTTTAAAAGCCATTGTGGAACCCCCTCTTAGAATGTGTCCCACTTGTACTGATATGTCTATAAATTGCAAACAGCATATTTTGACTTATAAGAGTTTGGCACTGGAGGATTCTCAGGTAGAAGGAAATCAGGTTTTGCCATCTAGTTCTCCCCAAGTGTCACAACCTGTAACGCCCGCACAAGTGACCCCAAGTTCCTCTAGTGCGTCTAATTCTTTTACCTTGCAAGATATGGCCTCAGTTATGAATACTACCCTCACAGAGGTTTTATCTAAACTGCCTGGGTTGCAAGGGAAGCGCAGTAGCTCTGGGTTAAGAATGAATGCTGAGCCTTCTGACGCTTTAGTAGCCGTATCCGATATTCCCTCACAATGTTCAGAGGTAGGGATGAGGGATTTGCTCTCTGAGGGAGAGATTTCCGATTCAGGAAAAATGTTCCCTCAGACAGATTCAGATATGACAGCATTTAAATTTAAGCTAGAACACCTCCGTTTATTGCTCAGGGAGGTTTTATCGACTCTGGATGATTGTGACCCTATTGTAGTTCCAGAGAAATTGTGTAAAATGGACAAATATTTAGAGGTTCCTGTTTACACTGATGTTTTTCCGGTCCCTTTCGGACATTGTTACTAAGGAGTGGGATAGACCAGGTATTCCGTTCGCTCCCCCTCCTGTTTTTGAGAAGATGTTTCCCACATCATGCGGGACTCATGGCAGACGGTCCCTAAGGTGGAGGGAGCTATTTCTACTCTGGCTAAGCGTACAACTATACCTATTGAGGACAGTTGTGCTTTCAAAGATCCTATGGATAAAAAATTAGAGGGTCTCCTAAAGAAAATTTTTGTTCATCAGGGTTTTCTTCTCCAGCCTATAGCATGCATTGTTCCTGTAACCACTGCAGCTGCCTTTTGGTTTGAGGCTCTGGAAGAGGCTCTTCAGGTGGAGACCCCACTAGATGATATTCTGGACAGAATTAGGGCTCTTAAGCTAGCTAATTCTTTCATTACAGACGCCGCTTTTCATCTAGCTAAGTTAGCGGCAAAGAATTCAGGTTTTGCCATTTTAGCGCATAGAGTGTTATGGCTTAAGTCCTGGTCGGCTGATGTGTCATCAAAATCTAAGCTTTTGACCATCCCTTTCAAAGGTAAGACCCTTTTCGGGTCTGCACTGAAAGAAATCATTTCAGACATCACTGGAGGGAAGGGTCATGCCATCCCTCAGGATAAGTCAAACAAGACGAGGACCAAACAAAATAATTTTCATTCCTTTCGAAACTTCAAGGGTAGTCCCGCTTCCTCTTCCCTTGCTGCAAAGCAAGAGGGGAACTTTGCTCAATTCAAGCCAGTCTGGAGACCTAACCAGGCTTGGAACAAGGGTAAACAGGCCAAGAAGCCTGCTGCTGCCACTAAGACAGCATGATGGGGTAGCCCCCGATCCGGGACCGGATCTAGTAGGGGGCAGACTCTCTCTCTTTGCTGAGGCCTGGGCAAGAGACGTTCAGGACTCCTGGGCCATAGAGATTGTAACCCAGGGGTATCTTCTAGATTTCAAAGATTCTCCTCCAAGGGGGAGATTCCATCTTTCTCAATTGTCTGTAAACCAGACAAAAAGAGAGGCGTTCTTACGCTGTGTAGAAGACCTTTTTACCATGGGGGTGATCTGCCCAGTTCCGAAAGCAGAACAGGGGCAAGGGTTCTACTCCAATCTGTTTGTGGTTTCCAAAAAAGAGGGAACCTTCAGACCAATTCTAGATCTCAAAATTCTAAACCAATTGAGTTGGAGACCATTCAGACTATTTGACCAATGATCCAGGAGGGTCAATATATGACCACCGTGGACTTAAAGGATGCGTATCTACACATTCCTATCCACAAAGATCATCACCAGTTCCTCAGGTTTGCCTTTCTGGACAAGCATTACCAGTTTGTGGCTCTTCCTTTCGGGTTGGCCACGGCGCCAAGAATCTTCACAAAGGTGCTAGGGTCCCTTCTGGCGGTTCTAAGGCCGCGGGGCATAGCAGTGGCGCCTTATCTAGACGACATCCTAATTCAAGCGTCGACTTTCCAACTAGCCAAGTCTCACACAGACTTAGTGTTGGCCTTTCTAAGATCTCACCGGTGGAAGGTGAACGTAAAAAAGAGTTCTCTTTCCCCTCTCATAAGAGTTTCATTTCTAGGGACTCTGATAGACTCGGTGGACATGAAAATATTTCTGACGGAGGTCAGGAAATCAAAGATTTTGTCCACCTGCCGAGCTCTTCATTCCATTCCTCGTCCGTCAGTAACTCAGTGTATGGAGGTAATCGGTTTAATGGTAGCGGCGATGGACGTAGTTCCATATGCTCGCTTACATCTCAGACCACTGCAACTATGTATGCTCAGACAGTGGAATGTGGATTATGCAGATTTATCTCCTCAGATAAATCTGGATCTAGAGACCAGAGACTCTCTTCTTTGGTGGTTGTCACAGGATCACCTGTCCCAGGGAATGTGTTTCCGCAGGCCAGCGTGGGTTATAGTGATGACGGACGCCAGCCTACTGAGCTGGGGTGCAGTCTGGAATTCCCTGAAAGCACAGGGTTTGTGAACTCAGGAGGAGGCCCTCCTACCGATAAATATTCTGGAATTAAGAGTGATATTTAATGCTCTTCAGGCGTGGCCTCAGCTGGCTTCGGCTGGATTCATCAGATTTCAGTCGGACAACATCATGACTGTATCAATCATCAGGGGGGAACAAGGAGTTCCTTAGCGATGATAGAAGTTTCCAGGATAATCCGATGGGCAGAGACTCACTCTTGCCATCTGTCAGCGATCTATATCCCAGGGGTAGAGAACTAGGAGGCAGATTTTCTAAGTCGTCAGACTTTTCATCCGGGGGAGTGGGAGCTCCATCCAGAGGTGTTTGCTCAACTGGTTCAGCTATGGGGCACACCAGAATTGGATCTGATGGCGTCTCGTCAGAATGCCAATCTTCCTCATTACGGAACCAGGTCAAGGGATCCTCAGGCAGTACTGATAGATGCTCTAGCAGTACCCTGGTCATTCAACCTGGCTTATGTGTTTCCACCTTTCCCTCTCCTTCCGCGTCTGATTGCCAGAATCAAACAGGAGAGAGCTTCAGTGATTTTGATAGCACCTGCGTGGCCACGCAGGACTTGGTTTGCAGACCTGGTGGACATGTCATCTCTGCCACCATGGACCCTGCACTGAGACAGGACCTTCTCATTCAAGGTCCATTCAAGCATCCAAATCTAATTTCTCTGCAACTGACTGCTTGGAGATTGAACGCTTGATTTTATCAAAGCGGGTTTCTCTGAGTCGGTCATAGATACCTTGATTCAGGCTCGAAAGCCTGTCACCAGGAAAATCTATCATAAGATATGGCGTAAATATCTTTTTTGGTGCAAATCCAAAGGCTACTCATGGAGTAAGGTTAGGATTCCTAGGATATTGTCCTTTCTCCAAGAGGGTTTGGACAAAGGCTTATCAGCTAGTTCTTTAAAAGGACAGATCTCTGCTTTGTCTATTCTATTGCACAAGCGTCTGGCAGATGTCCCAGACGTTCAGGCTTTTTGTCAGGCTTTAGTTAGAATCAAGCCTGTGTTTAAAGCTATTGCTCCGCCATGGAGTCTAAATTTAGTTCTTAAAGTTCTTCAGGGGGTTCCGTTTGATACATAGATATTAAGCTTCTATTTTGGAAAGTTCTGTTTCTAGTTGCTATCTCTTCAGCTCGAAGAGTTTCTGAACTATCTGCATTACAATGTGACTTGCCTTATCTTGTTTTCCATGCTGATAAGGTGGTTTTGCGTACCAAACCTGGGTTCCTCCCTAAGGTTGTTACTAACAGGAATATCAATCGGGAGATTGTTGTTCCTTCTCTGTGTCCTAATCCTTCTTCTAAGAAGGAACGTTTATTGCACAACTTGGACGTGGTTCGTGCCTTGAAGTTCTATTTGCAGGCATCCGAAGATTTTCATCAAACATCTTCTTTGTTTGTTGTCTATTCTGGAAGACGTAGGGATCAATAGGCTACTGCTACCTCTCTTTCCTTTTGGCTAAAAAGCATCATCCGTTTGGCTTATGAGACTGCTGGACAGCAGCCTCCTGAAAGAATTACTGCTCACTCTACTAGAGCGGTGGCTTCCACATGGGCTTTTAAAAATGATGCTTCTGTTGAACAGATTTGTAAGGCTGCGACTTGGTCTTCGCTTCATACCTTTTACAAATTCGATACTTTTGCTTCTTCGGAGGCTATTTTTGGGAGAAATGTTTTGCAAGCAGTGGTGCCTTCCGTTTAGGCTCCTGTCTTGTCCCTCCCTTCATCCGTGTCCTAAAGCTTTGGTATTGGTATCCCACAAGTAAGGATGAAACCGTGGACTCGGTACATCTTGCAAAAGAAAACAAAATTTATGCTTACCTGATAAATTTCTTTCTTTTGCGATGTACCGAGTCCACGGCCCGCCCTGTCTATTCAAGACTTTTATTGAAAACTTCAGTCACCTCTGCACCTTTATAGTTTCTCCTTTTTCTTCCTTGGCCTTCGGTCGAATGACTGACTGGGGGGTGGAGTTAAGGGGGGAGCTATATAGACAGCTCTGCTGTGGTGCTCTCTTTGCCACTTCCTGTTAGGAAGGATAATATCCCACAAGTAAGGATGAAACCATGGACTCGGTACATCGCAAAAGAAAGAAATTTATCAGGTAAGCATAAATTTTGTTTTCACGGTGATGACAAAAAAGGCGAGGATGAAAGTGTGTCCTGCATATATATATATATATGTATGTATATATATATATATATATATATATATATATATATATATATATATATATATATATATATATATATATATATATATGTATATATATATATATATATATTAATATATATTAATATATTATTTTGATTATATATTTAATAGCATTGCACTATAAAGTGAAATAATAAAACAAAGATAATTAGGACCTCAGGAAATTGAATAATTTATATTTATATAGCACAGCTATTATTCACTCTCTTGGCTGTTCCACGTGCAATCTGTTAGATGGATGGAGAAATGGGTGGTCTGATTCTCTGTCATTAAAGGGACATTAAACACAAAATAAATTCTAGATAGAATGATGCATTCAGAGAAAAGATTAGTCTGATAATAACATGTAGATGTATTTTTAAAGTTTCATTAGTTGTTTAAATATAGACAAAATAAGTGTAAAGTTTTAGTGTCTATAAAACAATGAGAGCTGACATGTTGTAATTTAGGTTACCTTATCTGCTTTGGCCAATTAGGGACAGTTAGAAATAGGTCACTAGAGTGTGCAGCCAATGGCTGTGTGGAATATAACAGTGTTCTGCACTTCCAATTCTAACAGGAACTGAAAATCTCACAATTTTAGAATGGAATTAAAGGAAAAGGTGACAAAATAAATAAAATAATGAAAGTATAATAAAGTTTTTTTAATATATACAGCTTATAATTTTATATTACCATTTCAAAGTGTTTAATGTCCCTTTAAAAAAATGTTGTCAAAAATAATGAGTGATCTTACCTACTGCGAAATCACTCCCCAATAATCACATCAGGTTGTGTCGTCACTCCCCTCCCCCCCCTTCCCCCCTTCCCCTTTTTATACCCTATTTATATAATTTTACCTCCTAAGGAGGATATACCTCTTTAAAGTTAATTTATGTAGAGTTAATTCAGGTGACCTCAGATACTGTGAAACTGCTATCGTAACTCAACAACAGGTTAATATGGAAGTTAAATTAGATATTTGCTCTACTCCTTAAGAGAGATTCCCTAACACCACAGAAGATACTCAAATAAATCATCACGTGAAAAAGATGACCTACGAATATTACCACCTATCTTTCATCCCAGAACCCAAAAGGACATTCAAATATCTTTGGGAATGTGTAGAGCACGGTAAACCTTACCACATTAGCTATATTGTTTGCTACATAAATGATGCTATACTGATTGTCTTCTTCCTAACCTTCATGCAGAGGGAACTACATGGAGGGGAAGGTATGTCTGTAATTGTTTTCAAAGTTTCAAAATAATGACAATAAAAAATATTTAAACATAAAAAAATGTTGTCACACACAAGGGCTTGGTTATCACCGTGACAAGTGTAGATTGAACTGCGCAAGAGCATAGCCTGGCCGCAGCAAAATCCGACAGAACAATTTCCTTGTCAGAATTTGCTATCTCCTTTGTGCGCATGCTGCTGATTATATAATCGCTTCCCACACATTCCTTTCTCTTGTTAAGTGTATCCAGTCCACGGATCATCCATTACTTGTGGGATATTCTCCTTCCCAACAGGAAGTTTCAAGAGGATCACCCACAGCAGAGCTGCTATATAGCTCCTCCCCTCACTGCCATATCCAGTCATTCTCTTGCAACTCTCAACTAAGATGGAGGTCGTAAGAGGACTGTGGTGTTTTATACTTAGTTTATTTCTTCAATCAAAAGTTTGTTATTTTTAAATGGTACCGGAGTGTACTGTTTATCTCAGGCAGTATTTAGAAGAAGAATCTGCCTGCGTTTTCTATGATCTTAGCAGAAGTAACTAAGATCCTTTGCTGTTCTCACATATTCTGAGGAGTGAGGTAACTTCAGAGGGGGAATAGCGTGCAGGTTTTCCTGCAATAAGGTATGTGCAGTTAAAATATTTTTCTAGGGATGGAATTTGCTAGAAAATGCTGCTGATACCGAAGTAATGTAAGTAAAGCCTTAAATGCAGTGATAGCGACTGGTATCAGGCTTATTAATAGAGATACATACTCTTATAAAAGTGTATTTTAAAACGTTTGCTGGCATGTTTAATCGTTTTTTACATATGTTTGGTGATAAAACTTATTGGGGCTTAGTTTTTTCCACATGGCTGGCTTGAATTTTGCCTAGAAACGGTTCCCTGAGGCTTCCCACTGTTGTAATATGAATGGGAGGGGCCTATTTTGGCGTTTTTTTGCACAGCAAAAATTACAGACACAGACATCCAGCTTCTTCCTGCATGATCCAGGACTTCTCTGAAGGGCTCAAAAGGCTTCAAAAGTCGTATTGAGGGAGGTAAAAAGCCACAGTAGAGCTGTGGCAGTTGTTGTGACTGTTTAAAAAAGTTTTTGTCATTTGTTATTCCGTTTTTGGTATTAAGGGGTTAATCATCCATTTGCAAGTGGGTGCAATGCTCTGCTAACTTATTACATACACTGTAAAAATTTCGTTAGTATAACTGCATTTTTTCACTGTTATTTCAAAATTTGGGAAAATTTGTGTTTCTTAAAGGCGCAGTAACGTTTTTTATATTGCTTGTAACCTTGTTTTAAAGTGTTTTCCAAGCTTGCTAGTCTCATTGCTAGTCTGTTTAAACATGTCTGACACAGAGGAGCCTACTTGTTCATTATGTTTGAAAGCCATGGTGGAGCCCCATAGGAGAATGTGTACTAAATGTATTGATTTCACCTTAAACAGTAAAGATCAGTCTTTATCTATAAAAGAATTATCACCAGATGGTTCTGTCGAGGGGGAAGTTATGCGACTAACTCTCACCACGTGTCAGACCCTTCGCCTCCCGCTCAGGGGACGCACGCTAATATGGCGCCAATTACATAGCCCATAGCGATTACCTTGCAGGACATGGCCACAATCATGAATAATACCCTGTCAGAGGTATTATCTAGATTGCCTGAATTAAGAGGCAAGCGCGATAGCTCTGGGGTTAGGAGAGATACAGAGCGCGCAAATGCTGTTAGAGCCATGTCTGATACTGCGTCACAGTATGCAGAACATGAGGACGGAGAGCTTCAGTCTGTGGGTGACATCTCTGACTCGGGGAAACCTGATTCAGAGATTTCTAATTTTAAATTTAAGCTTGAGAACCTCCGTGTATTGCTTGGGGAGGTATTAGCTGCTCTGAATGACTGTAACACAGTTGCAATTCCAGAGAAATTGTGTAGGCTGGATAGATACTATGCAGTTCCGGTGTGTACTGACTTTTTTCCTTTACCTAAAAGGCTTACAGAAATTATTAGCAAGGAGTGGAATAGACCCGGTGTGCCCTTTTCCCCACCTCCTATATTTTGAAAAATGTTTCCAATAGACGCCACTACACGGGACTTATGGCAGACGGTCCCTAAGGTGGAGGGAGCAGTTTCTACTTTAGCAAAGCGTACCACTATCCCGGTGGAGGACAGTTGTGCTTTTTCAGATCCATTGGATAAAAAATTGGAGGGTTACCTTAAGAAAATGTTTATTCAACAAGGTTTTATTTTACAGCCCCTTGCATGCATTGCGCCTGTCACTGCTGCGGCAGGCATTCTGGTTTGAGGCCCTGGAAGAGGCCATCCAGACAGCTCCATTGAATGAAATTATTGACAAGCTTAGAACGCTTAAGCTAGCTAACTCATTTGTTTCTGATGCCATTGTTCATTTGACTTAACTAACGGCTAAGAATTCCGGATTCGCCATCCAGGCGCGTAGGGCGCTATGGCTTAAATCCTGGTCAGCTGACGTGACTTCAAAGTCTAAATTACTCAACATTCCTTTCAAGGGGCAGACCTTATTCGGGCCTGGCTTGAAGGAAATTATTGCTGACATTACTGGAGGCAAGGGTCATACCCTTCCTCAGGACAGGGCCAAATCAAAGGCCAAACAGTCTAATTTCTCCTGTTAAGTGTAGTCAGTCCACGGGTCATCCATTACTTATGGGATTATATCTCCTCCCTAACAGGAAGTGCAAGAGGATCACCCAAGCAGAGCTGCTATATAGCTCCTCCCCTCTACGTCATACCCAGTCATTCTCTTGCACCTAACTAAAGAAAGGACGTGTGAGAGGACTGTGGTGTGTTAAACTTAGTTTTTATTTCTTCAATCAAAAGTTTGTTATTTTAAACGGCACCGGAGTGTGTTGTTTGTTCTCAGGCAGCATTAGAAGAAGAATCTACCTGAGTTTGTCTATGATCTTAGCGGTCGTAACTAAGATCCACTTGCTGTTCTCGGCCATTCTGAGGAGTGAGGTAACTTCAGAACAGGGGATAGCATGCAGGGCCCACCTGCAAGGAGGTATGTGCAGTAAATTATTTTCTAAGGAATGGAATTGACTGAGAAAATACTGCTAATACCGATGTAATGTAAGTGCAGCCTTAAATGCAGTAGTAGCGACTGGTATCAGGCTGATATGTATGTATGTATACTCTGAGGTATTTCTGGGGAATGGAATTTCACTAAGAAAATACTGTCAATATTAAAGTAATATTTGAGCCAGCACTGCAGTGAAAGCGACTAGCAGCAGGCTTATTAATAACACTTCATAATTTTCAATTTTTAAAACGTTTACTGGCATGTTAATCGTTTTTTCTGAGGTACTTGGTGATAAAACTTTATGGGCATGATTTTTACCACATGGCTGTCGTTTTTTTCTGCATAAAAACAGTTTACTGAGCTTCCCCACTGTTGTAATATGAGTGGGAGGGGCCTATTTTAGCGCTTTATTGCGCATTAAAAATTTAGTCACAGTCTTCCTATTTCTTCCTCCATGATCCAGGACGTCTCTACAGAGCCCAGGGGTCTCCAAAACTAGTTTTGAGGGAGGTAATCAGTCACAGCAGACCTGTGACAGTGTGTTTGACTGTGATAAAAACGTTTATTATTTCAACTGTTATCCGTTTTGGGTATTAAGGGGTTAATCATCCTTTTGCTGGTGGGTGCAATCCTCTGCTAACTTTATACATTTTCTGTTAAAATTTGGTTGTTTTAACATATTTGGTTCATTGTTAATTCAACTGTGTCACATTTTTATGTTTTCTTAAAAGCGCAGTAGCGTTTTTTATATAGCTTGTAAATTTATTTAAAAGTTTTTTTCCAAGCTTGCTAGTGTTATTGCTAGTCTGTTTAAACATGTCTGACACAAATGAATCTGTTTGTTCACTATGTTTAAAGGCCAATGTGGAGCCCAATAGAAATTTGTGCACTCAATGTATAGATGTTACTTTGAATAAAAGTCAAACTTTATATGTTAAAAAAATATCACCAGACAACGAGGGGGAAGTTATGCCGACTAACTCTCCTCACGTGTCAGTACCTTCGCCTCCCGCTCAGGAGGTGCGTGATATTGTGGCGCCAAGTACATCAGGGCGGCCCATACAAATCACTTTGCAAGACATGGCTAATGTTATGACTGAAGTACTATCTAAATTGCCAGAATTAAGAGGTAAACGCGATCACTCTGGGGTAAGAACAGAGTGCGCTGATAATAATAGAGCCATGTCTGATACTGCGTCACAATTTGCAGAACATGAGGACGGAGAGCTTCATTCTGTGGGTGACGGATCTGATCCAAGTAAACTGGATTCAGACATTTAAAATTTTAAATTTAAGCTTGAGAACCTCCGTGTATTACTAGGGGAGGTATTAGCGGCTCTGAATGATTGTAACACGGTTGCAATTCCAGAGAAAGTATGTAGGCTGGATAAATATTTTGCGGTACCGGCGTGTACTGACGTTTTTCCTATACCTAAAAGGCTTACAGAAATTGTTAACAAGGAGTGGGATAGACCCGGTGTGCCCTTTTCACCCCCTCCTATATTTAGAAAAATGTTTCCAATAGACGCCACCACACGGGACCTATGGCAGACGGTCTCTAAGGTGGAAGGAGCAGTTTCTACTCTGGCTAAGCGCACCACTATCCCGGTGGAGGATAGCTGTGCTTTTTCAGATCCAATGGATAAAAAGTTAGAGGGTTATCTTAAGAAAATTTTTGTTCAGCAAGGTTTTATATTACAACCCCTTGCATGCATCGCGCCTGTCACTGCTGCGGCGGCATTCTGGTTTGAGTCTCTGGAAGAGACCCTTAGCACAGCTCCATTGGATGAGATTATGAACAAGCTTAAAGCCCTTAAGCTAGCTAATTCATTTATTTCTGATGCCGTAGTACACTTAACCAAACTTACGGCTAAGAACTCCGGATTCGCCATTCAAGCGCGCAGAGCGCTGTGGCTTAAATCCTGGTCAGCTGATGTGACTTCTAAATCTACATTGCTTAATATTCCTTTCAAAGGGCAGACATTATTCGGGCCCGGCTTGAAAGAAATTATCGCTGACATTACTGGAGGTAAGGGCCATGCCCTGCCTCAAGACAGGGCCAAACCAAAGGCTAAACAGTCTAATTTTCGTGCCTTTCGTAACTTCAAGGCAGGAGCAGCATCAACTTCCTCCGCTCCAAGACAGGAAGGAACTGTTGCTCGCTACAGACAGGGCTGGAAACCTAACCAGTCCTGGAACAAGGGCAAGCAGGCCAGAAAACCTGCTGCTGCCCCTAAGACAGCATGAAGTGAGGGCCCCCGATCCGGAAACGGATCTAGTGGGGGGCAGACTTTCTCTCTTCGCCCAGGCTTGGGCAAGAGATGTCCAGGATCCCTGGGCGTTGGAGATCATATCTCAGGGATATCTTCTGGACTTCAAAGCTTCTCCTCCTCAAGGGAGATTTCATCTTTCAAGGTTATCAGCAAACCAGATAAAGAAAGAGGCGTTTCTACGCTGTGTACAAGACCTCTTACTAATGGGAGTGATCCACTCAGTTCCGCGGTCGGAACACGGGCAAGGATTCTATTCAAATCTGTTTGTGGTTCCCAAAAAAGAGGGAACCTTCAGACCAATCTTGGACTTAAAGATCCTAAACAAATTCCTAAGAGTTCCATCATTCAAAATGGAAACTATTCGAACCATCTTACCCATGATCCAAGAGGGTCAGTACATGACTACAGTGGATTTAAAGGATGCCTACCTTCACATACTGATTCACAAGGATCATTACCGGTATCTAAGATTTGCCTTCCTAAACAGGCATTACCAGTTTGTAGCTCTTCCCTTCGGGTTAGCTACGGCTCCAAGAATCTTTACAAAGGTTCTGGGCTCTCTTCTGGCGGTACTAAGACCGCGAGGCATAGCGGTAGCTCCGTACCTAGACGACATTCTGATACAAGCGTCAAGTTTCCAAACTGCCAAGTCTCATACAGAGTTAGTTCTGGCATTTCTAAGGTCGCATGGGTGGAAGGTGAACGTAGAAAAGAGTTCTCTATTGCCACTGGTTCTCTATTGCCACTCACAAGAGTTCCCTTTCTAGGGACTCTTATAGATTCTGTAGAAATGAAAATTTACCTGACGGAGGACAGGTTATCAAAACTTCTAAATGCTTGCCGTGTCCTTCATTCCATTCAACACCCGTCAGTGGCTCAGTGCATGGAGGTAATCGGCTTAATGGTAGCGGCAATGGACATAGTACCATTTGCGCGCCTGCATCTCAGACCGCTGCAATTGTGACGCCAGCCTTCTAGGTTGGGGCGCAGTCTGGAATTCCCTGAAGGCTCAGGGATCATGGACTCAGGAGGAGAGACTCCTTCCAATAAACATTCTGGAATTAAGAGCAATTTTCAATGCTCTTCTGGCTTGGCCTCAGTTAGCAACTCTGAGGTTCATCAGGTTTCAGTCGGACAACATCACGACTGTGGCTTACATCAACCATCAAGGAGGAACAAGGAGTTCCCTAGCGATGATGGAAGTCTCAAAGATAATTCGCTGGGCAGAGTCTCACTCTTGCCACCTGTCAGCAATCCACATCCCAGGCGTGGAGAACTGAAAGGCGGATTTTCTAAGTCGCCAGACCTTTCATCCGGGGGAGTGGGAACTTCATCCGGAGGTGTTTGCCCAACTGCTTCATCATTGGGGCAAACCAGATCTGGATCTCATGGCATCTCGCCAGAACGCCAAGCTTCCTTGTTACGGATCCAGGTCCAGGGACCCGGGAGCGATACTGATAGATGCTCTGACAGCACCTTGGGTCTTCAACATGGCTTATGTGTTTCCACCTTTCCCGATGCTTCCTCGATTGATTGCCAGGATCAAACAGGAGAGAGCATCGGTGATTCTAATAGCGCCTGCGTGGCCACGCAGGACCTGGTATGCAGATCTAGTGGACATGTCGTCCTGTCCACCATGGTCTCTGCCTCTGAGACAGGACCTTCTGATTCAGGGTCCTTTCAAACATCCAAATCTAATTTCTCTGAGGCTGACTGCATGGAGATTGAACGCTTGATTCTATCAAAGCGTGGATTCTCGGAGTCAGTGATTGATACCTTAATACAGGCTAGGAAACCTGTTACCAGGAAAATTTACCATAAAATATGGCGTAAATACTTATATTGGTGCGAATCCAAGAGTTACTCATGGAGTAAGGTTAGGATTCCTAGGATATTGTCTTTTCTACAAGAAGGTTTAGAAAAGGGTTTATCTGCTAGTTTGTTAAAGGGACAGATTTCAGCTCTGTCTATCCTTTTACACAAACGTCTGGCAGAAGTTCCAGACGTTCAGGCTTTTTGTCAGGCTTTGGCTAGGATTAAGCCTGTGTTTAAGACTGTTGCTCCGCCGTGGAGCTTAAACTTAGTTCTTAATGTTCTGCAAGGTGTTCCGTTTGAACCCCTTCATTCCATCGATATCAAGCTGTTATCTTGGAAAGTTCTGTTTTTAATGGCTATTTCCTCGGCTCGAAGAGTCTCTGAGTTATCGGCCTTACATTGTGATTCTCCTTATCTGATTTTTCATTCAGACAAGGTAGTTCTGCGTACTAAACCTGGGTTCTTACCTAAGGTAGTCACTAACAAGAATATCAATCAAGAGATTGTTGTTCCATCATTGTGCCCTAACCCTTCTTCAAAGAAGGAACGACTTTTGCACAATCTGGACGTCGTCCGTGCCCTGAAATTTTATTTGCAGGCAACTAAAGATTTTCGTCAAACTTCTTCCCTGTTTGTCGTTTATTCTGGACAGAGGAGAGGTCAAAAAGCTTCGGCTACCTCTCTCTCTTTTTGGCTTCGTAGCATAATACGTTTAGCCTATGAGACTGCTGGACAGCAGCCTCCTGAAAGGATTACAGCTCATTCTACTAGAGCTGTGGCTTCCACCTGGGCCTTTAAGAATGAGGCCTCTGTTGAACAGATTTGCAAGGCTGCAACTTGGTCTTCACTTCACACTTTTTCAAAATTTTACAAATTTGACACTTTTGCTTCTTCGGAGGCTGTTTTTGGGAGAAAGGTTCTACAGGCAGTGGTTCCTTCCGTGTAAAGATCCTGCCTGTCCCTCCCGTCATCCGTGTACTTTTAGCTTTGGTATTGGTATCCCATAAGTAATGGATGACCCGTGGACTGACTACACTTAACAGGAGAAAATATAATTTATGCTTACCTGATAAATTCATTTCTCCTGTAGTGTAGTCAGTCCACGGCCCGCCCTGTTTTTTACGGCAGGTCTAAATTTTAATTAAACTCCAGTCACCACTGCACCCTATAGTTTCTCCTTTCTCGTATGGTTTCGGTCGAATGACTGGATATGACGTAGAGGGGAGGAGCTATATAGCAGCTCTGCTTGGGTGATCCTCTTGCACTTCCTGTTAGGGAGGAGATATAATCCCATAAGTAATGGATGACCCGTGGACTGACTACACTACAGGAGAAATTAATTTATCAGGTAAGCATAAATGATATTTTTCGTGCCTTTCGAAATTTCAAGGCAGGAGCAGCATCAAATTCCTCCGCTTCAAAACAAGAGGGAACTGTTCTCATTCCAGACAGGCCTGGAAACCTAACCAGTCCTGGAACAAGGGCAAGCAGGCCAGGAAGCCTGCTGCTGCCCCCAAGACAGCATGAAGGAACGGCCCCCTATCCGGAAACGGATCTAGTGGGGAGCAGACTTTCTCTCTTCGCCCAGGCGTGGGCAAGAGATGTTCAGGATCCCTGGGCGTTGGAGATCATATCTCAGGGATATCTTCTGGACTTCAAAGCTTCTCCTCCACAAGGGAGATTTCATCTTTCAAGGTTATCATCAAACCAGATAAAGAAAGAGGCATTCCTAAGCTGTGTGCAAGACCTCCTAGTAATGGGAGTGATCCATCCAGTTCCACGGACGGAACAAGGACAGGGATTTTATTCAAATCTGTTTGTGGTTCCCAAGAAAGAGGGAACCTTCAGACCAATCTTGGATCTAAAGATCTTAAACAAATTCCTCA